>NC_143573.1:72025595-72179404 GCF_054136105.1 Typopeltis vanoorti | reverse complement strand
ATCTATTGATCTCTTTTTTCGAGGAGGAGGCTGCAGTTGGCAAGAAATACTTCATGGGGAAGGCTGTACTGCATAATAGAGACAAGTGGAATGAAAAAGAAAGAAAAAAAGCAAGTTGGATGTAAACAGATGCTTAGCAGCTGCTGCTCAAGTTTTAACAGAATTAGTGAAAAGCAGGGGAAAGATCGATGCCAGTTTGGTGAAGCAGTACTCATGAGAATACATGAAGAAATATAAGACTGAAATGTGCTCTGTAAGACAGTGGAAGAAGTGAGTCAGTGAGGACTGGCCTTTTCTGCACAGCATAAAAAATTTTTAGAGAAATCCTAGTGCACTACCAAATTAAGCTGGGCAGACCTGAAATTTGTATATTTAATAGACAGGCAGAAGAAAAGTAACATCTGGAGCAGAAAAGGATACACATTTTTACGAAGTTGAGGCATCAAATGATGTGATGTGTATATGCCATAAAAGATTACACGTAAATGTCAGTCTGAGAATAGAAATTTGAATCTATCTTGTAATCTGTGTATTATCAAAGGTAAGGAAAGAATTTTGGTGAATTAAGATCCTTAATCACCAAATGTCTAGCAGAATCCATACTGGTGATTGATTAAGCATGTCTGCAGGTAATGGAGGTGACTGTTATGACTTTTCTCCACTATTTTATAAAGAAGTGAAGTGAGAGCAATGGGTCAGTAGTTAGCCGACTTTTTCTCTCTCTCTCTCTCTCTTTCTTTTTAAATGGGTTGAATATAGGCTTCCTTATACAAATTGGGATAGACGATTTTGCAATTACAATGGTAATTATAAAAAAAATAAATAATCAGAACTAATCAAGCACAAGTAATGAAATTATATCTAGGAATAAATGAACAGTGAAAATATACTACAGGATGAAGTAAAATTATGACTTGACACCTTTGATATGAGTGTTCTGAAAAAGATTACTGAAGTGAACAGATTACATTAAAAATGAGGATATTAGGAAAGAACTTGACATTGTTAGCATTGAGGAATGTGTTAGTAGAGCTAACCTCAGGTGGGATGGTCACTTAAATAGAATGGGAGAGGAAAGATTAGCAAAACCGGCATGGTTTGCTGAGTGGTTAGCGTATCCACTCTCCAGTCAAAAGGCTGGAGAGCCCTTCGAATCCCACCATGGGCATGGATGTTTGTAATTGTCAGTGGAAATGCTAGTGGTGGGCAGTAGATGCCGTTGGTGGAGACAAGAGAGCTGTAGAGCAGATGCCCTCCCTCGATGAGTCTTTGGACTCCCTGGAGGTGTCATGTAATAATAATAATAAAAAACAAGTGTTCTTTGCCAGATTGACAAGAAAAAGACCCATAGGAAGACCAAGATATAGATGAATTGATACAGTAAAAAGTACCTTAGAATAGAGAAATATAAGATCTGATGATAATATTGGAGTCATGAAAGATAACAACTGGGAGAAAAATTATTGATTGGAAGTTAGTAATGGTGTAACTTTTTCATGCAGTACTATCAGTACTGCATGAAAAAGTATCCTGTACAAAACAAAATTTGTTAATTATTTTAATTGTTAAATATATATGTTAATTTGTTAATTATCAGAGTAACAAATGAAAATGAAAAAAAAAAAGGAAAAATGAAATTTGATTTATGAAGAATACTGATTACAGTCCATAAATGCATGGATAAAAAAGAGATCAGAATGGAATCAACATGTTAACAGAATGAACACAAAAAGAAAGTTAAACTAGCAAGAGTGGAAAATAAATATGAAAAGACCAGTTGGGACCAAAAAAAAAGAGATGGACAGACTGCCAACACTGAAATATTGGAGATGCGACAAGCTGAAGCTTGAAACAAGAAAAAGAATAACCTTTCTATCCTATCCTATTCTTGATTTCCATAAGAAATTAAGATGAGAAAAGTGCATCCACATGCCTGTATGGTATTATGAGAACAAGTCAGTTTCTTCATCATGCTTTATTTTTAAAATAATGAAAAACCAATTTAGTTATTGGATAATTATAAATTGTATCTGATTTATTCTTAAGTATAATGTACAGTATATTATAAGATTATCTAATATTCATTTATATGAAAAAGAAAATTTTCATATAAATTTGAGTCATTATTTCTTTCAATTTAAATATTTATATTATACTAAGCAATTCGTGGCAATTTTGTAACACAAATTCTGAGAAAAAAAAAAACTAGAGCTGTTTGTTCAACTTCCCATTAATTTAAACATGAAAAGAAAACAGCAAAAAATTCTTTTATATAATAATACCCTAAACATTAGAAATTACTCTATAAATACTACATACTCACCTCTGTCACAGATACTTTATCACCCTTCTTTATATCTGGAAGTTTTTCATCATCTTCAATTTTATGCCAAGTCATTACATTTGAATAACCAGGATCCAAAAGAGTTTTTCCACAAGCAGTAAAAATTTCCTCTCCTATCTGAAAAGTGACCACGGTCTGAAGAAAATGCAGGTCACTGCTAAGCTGTAAAATATAGATCATACTTCAAATTCTTCATTCAAAATGTGCAGGTTTAATAAAATGAAATAAAAAATAATAATAACTCTTAAAATGATTTTTTTCAAATTTTTCCATTAAATACAAGATATACTGTATCAAGTACAGTAGTCGTCCCCCCCCCCCATTTGTGGGAGATACGTTCGAAGACACTCCGTGGATACCTGAAACCGCAGATAATACCAAACCCTATATATACTATGTTTCTTCCTATACATACATAGCTATGATAAAGTTTAATTTATAAATTAGGCACAGTAAGAGATTAACAAAAATAACTAATAACAAAATAGAACAATTATAACAACATACTATAATAAAAGTTATCTGAACATGAATGGAATCTTGGCAACCTCAGCATAAGTTTTATTATTATTATTATTTATTTATTATTTTATGAAGTCGAGAACTTTCACCTTTTTCACTTAAAAGGAAGCACTTAACAGCTTCTCTTTGCAATTCTATTTGAACTGCTAACATCACTACTCTTGTGCTTTCGGGCATTAAGCAAAATAATAGTTACTTGAACACAAGCACTGTGATGCCACGACAGTCGATCCAAAATAACAGCCAAAAATATTAAATTTTACATTTAATATTTTTGGATTCTAACAGGCTAATTCCTTTGATCCCCACAAGTTCACTACAGTGAGAATTAAATGTATCCGTCAGATCTTACATTTCAGTCTTCCAAGGCACTACAACTAAATGCATCAATTGACCTAGATACTGATCTTCCTCTGGATTTTTTCCATAACATCAAACACTATCCTATTCAATTCTGTTTAACTTCTTTTCCTATCCAATTCTGTTTAACACATTCACTGCCACGCTCCTCGGGTGTAGTTTGTTACCACACACCAAGTGCTTTAACTCCTTCAAGGTCCGTACGAATAATCTCGAAGCTGGCAGTAATCACCATACGAGTATATTCGTAGTTGGCTTGTGAAGCTCATATACCAACTACGAGTATACTCGTAGTTGGCAGCAAACGTATTAATTATCTACTAGATTAGTTCTACTCACACATGCTTGAATGCTAATAATATCAAATTATTTTCTTATATCTTCTTTTTTAATAAGATTCTGCCATTGGCCATTAGTTTGCTCCCCTTTCCTAATTTTCCAATCAGTTGGTCTGTACTCTTCAATCAAATGCTTTAATATCTAACCCAACTTCTTCCTCCTTTCACAAGTCAAGGCCAGGTGGCCTGTTTACGTCTCAATCCAGATTCCAGATGTGCCTCTGTTTCTTCAACCTTTTAGTTTGTAGTTCATCATCTTCCTGGGTAGTATATCATATGCCATTCATTCTAGATGCTCTTTCTATTTGGTTCTGTATTTTTCTATAGTTTTCATTATTGGTGTTTGATTTAGTTCTTTCAGTATATCTTCATTGCTCTTTTTATCTACTCCTGTATAATCTTTTATTCTTCTCATATTTTCATTTCTGCTGCAATGATTCTTTTCTTATCTCTTTCACTTATTGCCCATGCAGAACTGTCATATTGTCATATAATAGTGTTGGTTTTGATAAAACATTATACATTCTTGGGGTGCTTTTTTTTGGGGGGGGGGGATGATTACTATTTGCCTTAATGTTTTCTTTATTATTCTATTTACAAGGGTTGTCCTTGGCCTCGACCATAGATGGCAACAATATCAGTAAGATTTTTTTTCCCCTAAGTTGGTATATCTGTCATAAGCATCCACATGAAATTGGAAGTCATTCTATCAAGTAGTTTGTTTTATACAGCTGTGTGAAGCAAAAGTGTTGTCTGTATCCCTTAAAATGGATAAAATTGAGTATTGTGGGTTATAAAATTCTTTGTAAAAAGGTTTAATGTCAAAAGAAATTCATTCAAAGTTCATAAAGGTTTATGGTCATTCTTCCCCTTTGTTTTTTCCTTCTCCTTCGTTCGATTAAGAAATGGACTGCTGAGTTTAACCATGGCCATACCAGCCTTGAAGATGATCCACTTGAAGGACGTCCAAAAAGTGTAACACCACCAGAAATCATTGATGAAGTGCACGATATGGTATTGGATGACCGGCGAGCCAAAGTGCGTGAAATTGCTGAGACTATAGGCATTTCAAAAGAACATGTAGGATATATTTTGCATGAAGAATTGCAAATGAAAAAGCTTGGTGCAAGATGGGTGCTGCTCTTTCTCACGGCAGATAAAAAATGCACTAGCTGAACTTGGAGCGTTTTAACAAAAATAAAACAGATTTCATGTGTCGATTTATTAATATGGACGAGACTTGGATTCACCATTACACACCAGAATTCAAACAGCAGTCAAATCAGTGTACAGAAGCCAGTTGTTCAGCGCCAAAGAAGACAAATTTGGTTCCATCAGCAGGAAAGGTCATGACATCAGTGTTTTGGGATGCTAAAGGCATTTTGTTTATTAATTATCTTGAAAAGGGTAAAACAATAACTGGGGAATATTATTCTGATCTTTTAACCAGACTAGACGAAAAAATTCGTGAGAAAAGACCCGGTTTGCAGAAGAAAAAAATCATCTTTCATCAGGACAATGCACCTGCCCACAAAGGTGTTTTGGCAATGGGAAAATTAAGTGATCTGCAATATGAATTGTTGGAACATCCACCCTCTTATCTAGATTTGGCTCCCTCTGACTTCTGTCTCTTCCCAAAATGAAAACTCTATCTCGCTGGTTGGCATTTTTCTTCAAATAAACAGGCAATTGCAGCTGTAAAGGGGTATTTTGCAAATCTTACTGAGAACCACTACAGGGACAGGATAATGGCACTGGAGCATTGCCGGAATAAATGTATTAGTCTTAAGCAAGATTATGTTGAAAAATAAAAAATAATTTTGAAATTATAAATTCATTTTTTCATTCTCAGGCTGAGAACTTTTCAGACCACCCTCATCCTTTGGAGAATCTGTTAATTTTGTTAGAAATATCCATGGCTTCATTATAATTTGATTTATAGCCCAAATAATTAAAAGTGTTGACTTGTTCAATTATTTATTGTCTATTACTACTATTTTAGTTCAGATCAGCATTTCTGCTTTGAATGCAATAGTTTCTTTTTTTTTTTTTTTTGAGAGAGAGAGAGACTGACTCATCATGGTCATCTTCTTTTTCCCTCTTTTTACCTTGCAGTGCAGAGGGTTAATTAATCATCGGACCTCAAACCGCTCACAGGATAAGGTGGTCAAGCCTTAAGTCCCCATATATCCTATGTCCGTAATGTTGAGTTCTCAAGGCTGGTTTGCCTGCTTTGCAGGATGAAAAACCCCAGGATAAACTGGGGAAAAAACTCTACTGTCCATGTCCAAGACCAGCTAACTTGGCTATGGCTGAAGAAGATCCTTCAGCTCCTCACGTCACCTACGGGAATCGAACCAAGGACACTTCTTCCCCAGGCATATGGTTGCGAAGCGCACAGCCATTAGGCTAACCGCATGGACTGAGAGATTGACATATTGTTTTATTATTAAATTCAGTTTATATACAGCTTTTTGTAGACTATAGTTGTTCCGATATCACTGTCATCTACAAAACAGCAAGGTATCTAAGATAAAATTATTTTCTATTTGAATTCCTTCTTTGTTGATTAACCTCCATTCTTTGATTAATTCATTCACATACTGTAATAGGTTTCACGGTATAATAAGAACACAGATGGTTAAGAAAATAACTATTTATTAACTTAAAAGCTAATATTTCACTGGTATTATATCCAGCATCTTCAGAGCACACAACACAAAGTTTGTTACAAAGGCAAGACAACCACAATCCGGTGTAACAGTGGGGCTAGTATAAGTGATTGCAGCGTGCAACACAAGACTAAAGTCCTAATATGATGCCATCTAGGTTAAAAAAAAAAAAATTCAAAGTTTTGAAATAGTAGTCCAAATGATAGTCTTAGAAAGTTTGAAAAAATATAAATTAAAAAATAAAAGTAATAAATATTAATTTGGTCTTAGGATAACTGTCTCCCAAATCTTTGGTAGATTTATACAGCCATATCTGTTAAGGTTTGGAGTATGTTTTAAGGTTTCTGTTGATCCCAGGAACAACATTGAATTCCAGGAACAGGGCACTTCATAGACACCATGGTGTCTATGAAGTGCGCTGTTCTTGCTATCAAGCCTACTACGGACAGACAGGAAGAAATGTGGACATCCGCCTCAGTGAACAAAAAAAATATATCCGACACTTTCGCTATGGTAAGTCGGGTCTGGCAGACCATGCTTTGGATACCACTGCACACAGGATCAATTGGAAAGAAACAAAAGTAATGCACAGAAGCTACTACAAGTCAGAGAGGTTGTTTCTGGAATCAACAGAAGCCTTAAAACATACTCCAAACCTTAACAAGTATGGCTGTATAAATCTACTAAAGATTTGGGAGACAGTTATCCTAAGACCAAATTAATATTTATTACTTTTATTTTTTAATTTATATTTTTTCAAACTTTCTAAGACTATCATTTGGACTACTATTTCAAAACTTTGAATTTTTTTTTTTTAACCTAGATGGCGCCATATTAGGACTTTAGTCTTGTGTTGCATGCTACAATCACTTATACTAGCCCCACTGTTACACCAGATTGTGGTTGTCTTGCCTTTGTAACAAACTTTGTGTTGTGTGCTCTGAAGATGCTGGATATAATACCAGCAAAATATTAGCTTTTAAGTTAATAAATAGTTATTTTCTTAACCATCTGTGTTCATACTATACCGTGAAACCTATTACAACATGTCTGACGAACACATAAGCGTATCCAAGTGTATCATTCATATACTGTATATTCCAAACAATATTGAAGAAAGAAGACACCCTTGTCTAAGACCCCCCCCCCTCCCCAAAAGACTTATGTTTTGGTTCTGTTCTTGTCTTTTTTTTGCTTATTATTATTATTTTTTTTTTTTTCATATAGGCTTTGGTATATCAAAAAGTTTATATCTATCTTATCAAAAGCATTTTTATAATCTATGATTATAAAAATGCTTTTGATTAAAAGCTAGATGCATTTCTAAGTTGAATTCTCTTCTTTTCTCAATTATTAGTTTGAAGCTGAACATAGGATCTATGAGGATCTTCCTTTTCTAAAGCCATTCTGTTCTTTATTTATAATTTTTTTCTAGTATAGAGTTGATACTGTTCTTCAGTATTTTAGTATATATCTTATAACATGCATTTAATCAACTTATTCCTCTGCAAGTTTTCACAGACGTTCACAATTCCTTTTTCTTTAAAGATGGGAATCACAGTTGCATGGTTCCAGTCAATGGGCATTCTTTGTGTGTTATTTTGTTTATTAAAATAAGAAATTGTTGGTCTAATTTATTTCCTGCATATTTTATAAGTTCAAATGAGATTTTATCTTCTCCTGGTGATTTCCCATATTTCTTTTAATGGTTCATTTCATTCTTCTGCTGTAATATTATTTGAGAGACTATTATCAATTACATTTTCTAAAAATCTTTTAAATAATAATTCTGATGTTTATTTCCTTTCTAGAGTTTATAATAATAATCTATCTCTCCAATATCTATCGTTTCTTTCTGTAAGAACGTTATTGCTTTATAGATTTTGGGTTGCAGTTTATACATTTCTTTTTCTAATTTACAAATACAATTATCCCAACCCTTTCTGTGTAGTTTTCTTCTCTCTCTTTTTGCTATTGCTCTTTTCCTCTTATATTCGATTTTGTTTTCAAGTTTTCTTGAGGTAAGCTACCGGTTTGAACACTGCCTTATATACTGCTAGTTTAGTGTTTTGGCTAATTTCTCTTTTACTCCAAAAACCAGATCCTCACTGTACCAGATCAGCTATTATTTGCTGCATTTAATTTGTAAACCTCACTAAAAGCTGTGAATGAATAACTGGGACATTCACCACTGAGAATGCAGTTGATGTTTGCCATATTCTGATATTTCTGTAATTGCATTTTTATTATTGATATTTATACCAAATTTATTACAGCACAGCAGTTATTCATGGTAGTGTAGTTAAAGAGTTCTGAAGACCTATAGTGGATTTACAGATATATAACATCACCTACATAAAATAAAGAAAACCAAATTTAACATCTCAGATTCTGATATTAGGTTTAATGTCATGTTCTTTCATTAATGTGATTCAGAAAATAATAGTGAAAATATTCATCCTTGCCTTACAACTCCTGATTTTACATCAGATCATCTTCCTATAAACTGTTCAATTCTAACTGCTGACTTACAGCTAAGATTAGGCTACAATATTGCTCTGCATAATGGAAACCAATCACACCGTATAATCATCGCGTTCTGAACAGCTCTTTTCCAGGTGTATAAATGTTAAATACAGATTCTTGTTTCATTCCAATGACTTCTCTTAAATAAGCTTTATAGCAAAAACGTGGTCCTGGAGACCCCATTTGGCTTAAAATTTTGCTTTTCAACTTTTCAATAATTAGGAATTCATCCTCTGGCCAAGCTTTCTGAATTATGCATATATGGGCATTTTTATTTTCCAGATTACAGACAGCTTTTTCTACCTCTAATACTGAAATATATCCATGACAATATTGCTCCTGAATATCTTTTACTATAGTACTAATGCTAATCACATTTAAACATTTTTCAAAGTAATTATTCCAGACCTCCAGAATATCTTTTTCTAGATATTGTTAAGCATTTTCAATAGCCTCCACAATATTTTGCCACTTTCATATTTATCTTCTATACCCATTCCTAATTTGTCTCTAATCACATTTTCTTGGTTCAATCAGTCATACTTAGTTCCGATTTTTCTATTGAACCTTTGAGATTTGGTTCTTGTTTTATAATATTTGTATATTTAAGCTTACAATTCACATCTGGACAATGCTTGACTTTGATTCTTTTAAAACTTTTATATGCACTTTTTTTTTCTCTCAATGTGACCATTTGTATCCTGCTGAAACAAATGGTGATAATTTTCAATTTCAAATCCTATGAATAATCTTGTACCCTGAACTAGTATGAGGATGTTAAAATTGGCAATAACACAGCTTGTTCCCTCCATTTTTGACTGTACCCATCTTCATATTAAATTAATCGTTACTAACGGTATTAGTAATGATTAATTTATGTTCTAAAAGGGGAACACTTTTAAGTTAACGTATTAGAGAGGGAGATATTGGTGAATAAGGAAATGTCAAAACAAACCATGATATCAGTACTGTTTAAAACTAAATTTTGGATTAAAGATTTGAAGTGAGTAAAATTTTTTTTTATGTAAGATGAGATATAGCTAGTATGAGGTGGGAGAGGAGAGATTTATAGCTAACTGTTTGGCAATTTTAAAGAGGTTGATAACATGATGACACTAACTCGGTGGTTGAGAAAAAGATCTGCATAGGTTGCCACACCTTTTAAAAGTGCTTTTATTTTATTTTTTCAAAGTCCTTATGGGCAGATTTATCTGAAATATCAGAGAGAATATTCTAAAGTTCTGGGATGAGAATAGAAGAGAGCTCCCTTCAAAGACAAGTATAATTCCTGTGTCTAAGCAACATTTTAAGGAAGGCTAGCTGGATAAGTTCCCAAGATAAACAGTTTCCACTTACCATGCTGTTCAGCTTTGCATGCTATGCTTACTCCATGAAGAATTAGAAAACGTATTAAGGCTTAAAGGCTAGTTTAAGTTCATAATTAGGTTTAATGGAATGAAAACAGCACAAAGAAATAATTAAACACATTTTTTTTTTTTTTTTTTTTTAATCAGCAGCAGATTTAACAAACCAATCAAATTTAAATAAATATCTTAGTTAGACTGCTTATACAATAGCCAAGGCTAATTACCAGCATCTACCAATAATACTCCTCTCAAGACTTTAGCTTTTAGACTAACATCATCTTTCAATTATTGTTTGTTTTTTTTGTGTGTAGTGCAATTTATATATTGCATCTCAAAAGATGTCTCTGTGACAGATACAAAATATTAGAACTTTTAAACCAGTGCTGAGTTGTTTCTTTGTGATGTTTTCATTCCATTAAACCTAATTATAAGAATCTTACAAATATTTATTACCAAGCTATTTGTATGGATGTTTTGGTGTGGTTTGGAAAAATCAAGAGCAACTGGAGACATTTCTCCAAACCTTTCCTTGACACGCCTAGAGGTTACTGAGAACAGAGGAGATCACAGTGAATCAAAAACAGTGACACTCATACTGACAATGATGATTTTGTAAGCATACATATATATACATATATTAAATGACACAAATATAGAATGGCTATATGAACAAAGAATTAACCAATATCTAGATAAAATAAAACAAAATGAAGAAATAGAAATAGAATGGCTTAATATAAAAACGATACTAAATGCAGCAGCAAATGAAAGCTTAGGAAAGGCCAAAAAGTTCAATAAAAGGAAACAACTGAAGATATGGGATGATATAATCAAAGAAAATCAAAATGAAAAAAGAAGCCTATCATAAATGGTTAAACAGTAAAAGATTAGAAGATAAAATAGAATATAAAAGAATAAGAGCCATAGCTAAACGAGAAGTCAGAAAAAGACAGAGAATCATGGAACAAATTCATTTCTAATTTAGAACATGATTTATATAAAATAAGACCCAATGTATATAAGATTTTGAAACACCTAAATGCAGATACCAAAGAAAACATAAAATTAAACACTGAATTGAAATTAGAAGAATTTCTAAATTACTACACAGAACTGTGGACAGACAAATATTTTAAAAAAGACAACTGGCAAACAATTAACGAAAATGAAAAGGAAATAACTGAAGAAGAATTAGAAATCAGCCTGAAAGAAACAAGAAAAGGAAAATCACCTGGAGAAGATAAACTAGGTTCAGAACTATATATATATGCAGGAACAAGATTCAAAGAAAGACTCCTGTTATTTTTAAATAAAATCTATTCAACTGCTAATGCCCCAATAGAATGGAAAAAAGCAATTATGATTCCCATCTTTAAAAAAGGTAGTAGAGATGACCCTAAAAACTATAGAGGTATAAGTATACTAAATTCCTGTTACAAAATATGTAGCAGAAATAGCAAACTAATGAAATATTCTGAAAATTTTATTTTAGAAGTATAGAATGGATTTAGAAGAGGACGATCATGTATAGACCTGGCCTTTTTCCTAAAATTAATAATAATAATAAAGAAGAGAATACAATTTAGAAACACATACTGCATTTATTGATTTTGAAAAAGCATTTTATTTAACATATTAAAAGAAACACAAACACCAAATAGTATCCTAAAAGCTACCATAAGTATATATGAAAATAATCAAATACAAATAAGATTAAATCATGAGCTATCATATACGAGAGAGATAAACCAAGGGGTCCGACAGGGATGTCCCTTCTCAGCAACTCTTTTTAATATTTACCTAAATGAAATAATAATAAAATGGAATAAAATTTTCCATCAAGGTATTAAGCTTTCTTCTACTGTGAACTTAAACACTCTCCTCTTTGCAGATGACCAAATAATAATTACAAATTCTGAAGATAACTTACAGAAAGCTATTTTAAATCTAAATGAGATATCCAAAGATTATGGTATGATAATATCAATGGAAAAATCAAAAACTATGGCCTTTAAAGGACACGATCCAGCAAGAACTAAGGTAGTAATAGATAAAAAGATCTTAGAACAGGTGAATTCATTTAACTACCTAGGATGTATGATCACACATGAAAACAATATAAACGTAAAAATTGCAAAATATTTAAAAATAACAGGTGTAATTAACTCTATATTTAAACCAAACCTAGTTCAAAAACAAACCAAACTAAAACTATACAATACATTAGCCCTACCAGTTTTATTGTATGGAAGTGAAATCTGGGCAATAAAACAAAAAGACAAACAAAGATTAATAACAGCAGAAATGAAGTTTATGAGAAAAACTACAAAATATACTCTATTTGATCACAAAAGAAACAAAGAAATTATGAAAGAATTAAATCAAGAATCAGTAATAGAAAAAATTAAAAAATATAAACATAAATGGATGAAACACGTTCAAAGAAGAATGAAAATAGAAAGATTACCAAAACAAGCCTTAAAGTACAAGCCATTAGGAAAAAGAAAATCAGGACATCCTCTTAAAAGATTCAACGATGACTTCTAAGGCTGGAACAGGCCATGCTAGCCCTAAATACTTGATATGCATGATGATGATGACATATATACTATGATGAAAGAGTAGATGATATTATGCTAACTAAGCAGTTTAATCAAAATTTTACTATTTTCATGATAACGTATAATAGAAAGCAGCACAAGAGTTTATCATATAATAATAATTTCATTCACAAGTTTAATTTTCAGTATAAAGCATAATTATTTTTCTTAGCAGATGAAATTTTCACTTGTTAAACATACTGAACTCTCACTATAATAAAATTTGTAATCAGTATGTTTTAATTTGCTGTTTTTTGAACATTTGAAATGAATGATATGAAAGAGTTGTTGGATGAGGTGAAAAAAGAAGAGTAAAGACAGAGAGAGAGTCTGTTGCCATGGTGGTAAGAGTAAGCTGAGGAGGAGATTAGTGGTTGCTAATAAATCAGTAAGTAGATTAAGTAGGAGAAATGGTATGTAGCAAGTGGATGCACGGAGCGACTTTGATAGTGAAAATGATTTGTAAAAAAAAGACGGACTTTCACTTGAATAGTTTTGGTATCAAGTACGTGGAGAAATTGTTGTACAGTGAAAGCATGAATGTGAATTGTTAGAGAAGCAATGTCTGGATGGATGCATGAAAACAGGATGTGTGCATCAAATTAAGTGGTAGAAACTGTGAGTATATAAAGCTCGCACATGCACGCACGCACGCATGCACGCACGCACGCGCGCACACACACACACACACACACACACACACACACAGAAAGAGAGAGAGAGGCTTGTTACGAATGATTTCAGGAAATGCAGGACTAGTTTTTTCAGGAAAGAAAAGTGTCAACTTTGGAATTAGAAGAAGAAGAAGATATAGTTCAAGATTCACCTCATCAACCTAGTAGTTAGCTGTCATGTATATACACAAATGCCAGAAGCATCAAAAATAAAGGAGATCCTAGTATTGGCAGATATAGTGAAACTAAAATTTACAGGCATCAGAGAGACTTTGCTGACAGTGAAGAATACTGTCATAGGAATAGAATGTTATAATTCAGTGAGAAAAGATGAGATAAAACACAGGATAACAAATATTACCAATGATTGCATAGGAATTAAATCCAATCACAGTAACAATCTCCAATAGTGGTGATAGATGAGTAATACAGGAAATGATTACTTTGAGGCTGTTTAGTGTGTGATAGAGATTAACAGGAGAAAATACACCATCAGGTGTATTTTCATATAGTACAGAGAAAACATGCAAGATGATAGAAAATGAATTTATAGAATTACTAAGGGATAACTATCTTACACAGCATGTGATGGGAAGGACTAGCAGCGCTAGAATTACTTAAGGATAACTGATAGTGCCAGAAGACTGGATCTAGTGGTATCCAGAGTTTTCACCGAAAACAGTTTATCGAAAAAACAATTCATTGAATAAATAATTCACTGAAAATCATTTCATTGAACAACAGTTAATTGAAAAAGCAATTCATCGAAAAGCAATTCCCTGAAAAAGCAATTCACCGATCAGCAGTTAATCGAAAACACAATTCGTTGAAATGCAACTGATCGAAAAACAACAATTCATCGAAAATACAGTTCACCAAAAAATGATTTATAAGGCATGTGAAGTGAAGATGTGTGTGCAATTTTTTTTGTTTTGAATTGTTTTGAGAGAGATATATCTTTCAGGTCACTTATATGCAGTAATCTACTGTTTAGTCAACTTCGTTGTGAAAGTTATTTTTTGTGGGGCGATATGAAGGATCGTTAACTAGTACTGGTTGTAGGGAAAGATATCAACCAAGGCAGATATAGTAAAGATGTTAAATGAACATTTCATAAAGGTATTTCATCCTCTTGAAAATAACATTCTGCAGAACTTGAGGTCAGTGGGGAGGGAAGAGGAGGAACACTGTTGGTGAGTGAGTTGGAGATATACATGAGGAATTGAGCAAACTCGATATCAATCACCATCAAAGACTTGTTGATATATCACCATGGGTCTCGAGGTATTCTCTTTGATGAACAGCATGGGCTTACTAAAGGAAAATCATGTTTTAGCAATATAGTTATTTAATATAACAGCCAGTCAGGTGAAGTGGGAAAATGGGATGCATACGTTGTGGTATATTTAGATTTTGCTAAATCCTTTGATAGATTGCTAAATAACAACTTGACATTTAAAGTGGAACAGATGGGATTGAATAATACATTAGTGCACTCAATTGGAGATTGGATATCCGATACATATCGGCAAGTTGGGTATGGGGCACGATATCCCAGAAGACGAAGTCACTAGTGGTGTGGTCCAAGAACCAGATGAACATAAGCTGCACGAGGGGAGAGAACTGAAAAGTTCTGATAAACATCTAGAACAAAAATATTAAAGCAACTGATATAAACCAAAAGGAAGTACATATCTTAAAATTCTTTAATGCCCACGTTTCATCAAATCGTCATAATTTATTCTTTTTCATTTAGGATATGTTAGAAGACATGTTAGAGATTTTGAAGAAATTTGAAGACACAGAGGTGCGGGCCATCATGTTTTTTGTGCTGCAAGAAAAGTCCGCAACTGAGATTCACCAAACTTTGTGTGAGACTTTAGGGAACTGTGCCCCCAGTATAACCAACAATTGCTAAATGGGTGGCCATTTAACAATTACTACACTGAAATGTAGGCATAAAGATGTAATGATTCCATTGTATAAAGCTTCTTTATTCAGACCACATATGGATCCAAGATTTCGTTACTTGATTTTCAAATAGATGAAGATATGTTGTAAAAGATTCAAAGACGATTGACTAAGGTGGTTTCTAGTCTCTGGAATGTTCAACATGAAGACGGATTGAGGGAATGTCATTGTAGAGTCTAATGGATAGAAGAACAATGAGGGTAATGTCATCAAGACATATTCAACCATAATTATTAAGGGATAATTATTGGATTAATGAGTATCAATTTTTCATAGAATGGGTGGATACAGGAGAGAACAAGAGGCCATCCCTGGACGCTGCATAAAAAGGTCGTAAGCAAATGGGCAAGAACTGTTTTTTTTGCATGGCGAGTTGAGGGTGGTTGGAATGCGTTGCCTGCAAGTGTAGAGGGTGCGAAGATGGTTAGTACATTCAATTCACTGTATGATGAGCTGTGTGTGTAATGGAGAGCCTCCCGATATGAGTTGTGGACTCCAGGGGATCTAATAATAATAATACATGCATGCCCGGTCGTACAACACATTAGGTTACAGACCACTGCTGCATATTGAATATTCATATAGTGAATCACTGCCATTTTTATCACTTGCAGAATGCATGTAATGGCTAAATAATGTTTTAAGTAGTCATATATGTGTGTGTAAATGAAGTAAATAAAACACTCATTTATGTCAGGTATGCAAAATATAGAATAATTTTCGTAAATGTAAAGATTGTTCTGAATCGCATGGCTTAAAAGAAGACCTGTTCAGTCATGTTTCATCCAATTGTAAAAATTTGTTCTTTTATATTCTAAAAGAATATATAAGAAGACATAAAATTAACTGATTTTTGTTCTGGATGTTCATCAGAAACCCCCCCCCCCCCTCGTATAAATGTGAGCTACTTGTAATTGAAAAGTGTCATATAAGTGAATTGTCGTAAAGCAAAATGTCATAAGACTGGTATTACTGTAATGATAATAACTTGAAGGATTATTGGCCTTAAGGCACTAGTCTCTGGACCTATAAATGCTCCTTGCATTATTGTTAAATTAAAACATAATCACTAAAGCGTTTTGGTTACATCAGTTAAAAAACAATACAAATAATAAATAAAAAGTAATAAATAACATTTTCGGCATAATGTTTTTCTCACAGGCAAACAAAAGAAGTTAGCTGCTAGAATCCCAAAGCAGGGAGAAATATTTATCAGAACAAACTATAAACAAAAATGGTAGTTTGACTTGCTGCATTTAGTCTGCTTCTAATGGAAAGACGTTTTCCTGTACTGTATATAACTTACATCATTTCAATCAAATGGAAAATTCTAAATCCCCTCTCATTCAAAAAAATATAAAATAAAAAAAATCATTTTTGTACTGTTTCAGAAAAAAAAAAAGCAATAACATTTAAAAAATGCATTTCAAATTTTAAAAGACAATGCAATTCAAAATGTTCAAAATTAAAATATATTGTCTCTCTTTCTCTCTCTCTCTCTCTCTCTGTGTGTGTGTGTGTGTGTGTGTGTGTGTGTGTGTGTGTGTGTGTGTGTGTGTGTGTGTGTGTGTGTGTGTGTGTGTGTGTGTGTGTGTGTGTGTTTAGTAAGTACATGATAGTGCCTACTCTGCTAGGTTCTAGAGTTAGAGGAAAAAATAAAAAAAAAAGATACCATATAATTTTAAAAGTAACTAAAATCATAAATTATGGTAAATGAATCGCAGGAGTATTGGCAGTTGTTACATTAGACCTACCTAACTTCTTGCTCACTTTATTTCTGTGATGTTTTCTTTTTTTTCTGGCTATCTCATCAAGAAGTTATTTGGTGTTCTTCCCCCCCCCCCCAAGCTCTCTCTCAGTATAAACAAATGTTTCTTTGAGCATTCCACTTTTATAAAAGCACCATGGCACTTCAAATTGTAAAACCACATTCCTTCATACTGGTTATTAATTTCTTTGCAATGTATTCGCTATGCTGACTTAAGCAGTTTTTTCTGCCGATTTCTTTTTACAAACGAAGTGCTAGTTTAACAATAATTAAACATGTTTGTTATTAATACGTAGTGTACAGTTTAACTGCATATAAACTTTTCAAGTCAAGTTACTGCAAACGAAAGTTGCTTGGCAAATAAATCAATGTTCATCCTTCCTAACTAAATTATTTTGTTAACTTGTGTTATATCACACGTAATATCTTGAGAAACTTCGACTGTTGTAACAGTAATGTTTTCCCATCAAGGCTAAGAGATATATCGTTATCCAGGAACATTATGGTTGAACTGGTGTTAAGAAGGGTGCTGATATTTTATTGAAAATGGGACACTGAAAGAAGGCACGCAGCTACGAATTTTTCAAGGGTACCAATAATCAAGCTATGCTTCCGATACACTTCATTTCTAAAAATCTTAATTTTTATAATCTCTATATGTCATGCTACAGATGAAAAAAAATGGCTTATCAATAATTGCTGATTTTTAGAGTATACTGCTTAAAAGCATGTCAATGGATACATAAATGACACAAGTTATTTACAGTAATCACTATAGGAAAATAGATCTTTTACTTCTCCTTTCCTGTAGGTGAAATAGTTATGCAATTTCTCTGGATTGTTGGTACTTGAATGAATCCATATGATTTATCATATGCTGGGAGAAGAGAAAAATGAAAACTTTAAAATATGGTGCCATATGGAAAATGAAAAATCTCATAAGCCAAGAAATTGTATAATAAATTACATAGAAATAATGGATATTAAAGATCCGATATTATTTCAAAGCCGAATGTTTGAAGAAACCATGAAAGTCTCCAAAATCTGACCTAAGAGCTTATGATAATACAATCCTCGTCAGCTCTCAGGTTATTTTAATTGTTATTTTAAGTAGTGCAAGCTAAGGCATTGGGGTTGAGTTAGCTTGTACTACTTAAAATAACATGACCACTGCCAAGAGTCCTTAAATAAATAAATATATATATATATATATATATATAATTCCAATTGTTCTTTTTTGCATATTATCAAAAAGTTAGGCGAATACAAGGTGAATATAAGGACTCTTAGCAGTGGTCGTGTTATTTTAAGTAGTGCAAGCTAATTCAACCCTGATGCTTTAGCTTGCACTACTTAAAATAACAATTAAAATAACCTGAGAGCTGACGAGGATTCATAACTTGCTACCTTCTCCAAAAGACAAACTCTCACCAATGATGCTACCTGGCATATACGAAGTACCATGTTCTTGTAATTTGTCATACTATGGACAAACAGGAAGATCTGTAAATAAACACATCTCTGAATGTCAAGACCACATCTGCCTTATCAAACTTCACCAATCTGGCCTTGCACAACATGGAGTTGAAAACGTTAACCACAGAATCCAATGGCAAACACTCTGCTACACATAGATCCATATATAAACATGAACGTTTGTATGTGGTCTAGCCTTACCGCCACAAACCCAATCTTAACCGTAACAACTGTCTCACTGTCCCAAAAGTCTTGGAAATTTTTATCCTCAATTGTATAAAATAAATGTATCAATTATATTTTAATTTAATTTCAGTCTAATAGTTTTTAATCTTTAAACACGCTATTGTATACATAGAGGGATTCCAATGTTAAGCATGTACACTAATGTTTTTTTTTAATATAATATCCTATTGTTGTTTAATAACTGTACTGATGATGTCTTATGATACTTAAGATGAAATATTTGCATATTATCAAAAAGTTAATTACTGGGACATACATATGAAATTTTAATTATCGGAATTATCGACACTTTCGGGAATCTTACATTCATTAGTTTTTTTGTTTTTTTTTAGCGTCAGCAGCTTATCAATAATAGATATCTCACAGATGCTAGTATTTTGCTGCACATCAAAAACCTCTCATAATACACAATTCAGGAATTGGTAAATTTTTACTAGTTCTGTTGTTTCCGAAGACAGAATGAAAATGTCCCTATACCATTAAAAAAACTTTCCTATTTCAACAGAGGCTGTACTGCACAAGCCAGAAAAATAAGTGGCTTTTTTATCACTAAATACAGTAGACATTTTAAAAATTTATGGACTTTACAATCGTATTAAAAAAATTTTTTTATTATCCCGACATTTCGATCTTCACATCAAGATCAAAACATCGGGATAATAAAAAAGTTTTTTTAACACGGTTGTAAATTCCATAAATTTTTAAAATGAATACTGATCACCATGTAACTCTAAAAGGAAAGAAATACAGTAGACGTTTGCGTACTATATTTAGGAACAATTAGTGTAATTAAAGACAACTCGAATGACATTTAATGGAATGCTCCGTTTCTGCAGATGTGACAATAAATAGAAAAACTAACTAAAGACATTTGTCTAACAGTTGTTTTCAAATTTTCAGTTCCAGAAATATGTGTAACAGCTGTTTATAATGGTCACTGGATACAGAAAGCACTCAATTTATGAAAAACAAAATGAATATATATATATAAAACTTGAAATCAGTTTGATATCATCCAGACACTTAAATGCATTTAAGTATTTGGATGGAACTAAAGCTTTATGAAAATGGGACCACTCGACCTAGAGGCCATATACATATGCTAAAAGCTAGTACCTGCCAGAAAATAAGGGAATGGCAGACATCAAGGTGCGAATGAGACATGTTAATACAATTTTAAATATGGAACGCATAAAGGTCAAGTGAACAATAACTATGCTTCACGCATGCAGTTTTTGCAAGACACTCAAAGGATTTACACTTCGTGGTGAGATTAGATTATCACTGGCAAATACTAGAGTGAGACAGACACGGATAATCTTAATTTTGATAAGATTTTTAAATACACCATTTTTTTCTGATTTCTGTGCATATGCACAGAAATCAGAAAAAAACTAATCACTTGGAAAATTATTAATTTTTACAGAATGAATCAAAGAAAGGCTGAAATAACACATTTTATTTACTTATTTATACACAAGTCCCAATCTCCTGTTTTTCCTTAGGAATTGTGTTAGCACATCATCATAAAAGGAAGTTTTTTCCTTCAGTTTCATCATCAATGTCTTGTCAATCACGATTAAGCTGAGGCCACACAGCCTTTCCTGTGATTGTCTTTTCTATAATGTATATATTCTCTTCATGGCCAAAAAAGAATGCTCGACTCTAGCAATAGAGCTCGTGCTAGATTGTATATAGTTATTGGTTTGTTTGGTACCTTTTTCCTTTTTCTTTGTTTCTGTTATTATGTATACATATCTTTACAGTGACTTAGTTTAGTTGTTCATCAAGTTCCTCTTCTTTATGTGCAATGCTCCTTACATTCCAAGTTGCGATTTTCATTATATATTCCTTCTTCCAGTTTCATTTACCTTTTTCTTGAATCATGGTCATTTCCCCTGACAGTCTGGCTTTTCTTTGGCTGAAACTTGAAAGTAAATGAAATTCCCCAAGGACAGGTTACTAGCCTTTTGCTGGAAAAGTCTAGTGCTACAAAATAGCTCTGGACAGGCAGTTCTAACAGTATTTGCTCTATTAGAGTTATAGCTCCCATACCCGGTTGCCAGAATGGACCAGAAGGTGAGGTTAGCATTTCAGTGTGTGAGGTTATATACTGAGCTTCACCACTCTTCACTTCCCCTTGAATGTATATATATATTCACATGGAGTATTTGGAAACTACTCTGAAATCCATTAGTGTTTAGTATTTCTCATCGTCATCATCATCAAATTCCTGCCATGTACCCTCAAGGGGTGTACAGGATATGATAGTACTACATGAAAAAAATTACATCATTATTAATTTCCTATCTACAATTTTCCTCCAAATCAGTCTGTTACTTGTCAAGACTCCAACATTATCAGATCTTATATTTCTATCGTCTAAAGCACTTTGTATCGTATCAATCCACCTATATCTTGGCCTTCCTCTGGGTCGTTTTGCTGCCACCCTGGCAGAGAACATTTGTTTTGCTAATCTTTCCTCGCCCATTCTATTTAAGTGACCATACCACCTGAGATTAGCTCTGCTAACGCATTCCTGGATGCTGACAATGTCAAGTTCTTTCCTAATATCCTCGTTTTTAATATGATATTGCCATTGATGCCATCTGTTCACGCCTATAATCTTTCTCAGGACTCTCATATCTGTGGTCTCTAGTCTTTGGTCAAGTGTTTTACTTCTGACCCAGCTCTCAGATCCATAAGTTAAAACTGGTTTGAACACTGTCTTGTATACAGCTAATTTAGTGTTCCGACTAATTTCTCTCTTATTCCATATGAATTTATTCAATTGACTTCCCACCATACCAGCTTTACTGATTCTGTTGTCTATTTCTATATTTAATTTACCATCTTCAGTAAAAATCGTGCCTAAATAGCTGAAATGTTTTACTTGTTGCACAGGTTCTCCATTCACAACAGAGTTGACATTTTCAATGATTCTGCCTATTTTCATTGTCTTTGTCTTTTTATTGCTGACCTTCATACCATATCTATTACAACAGCTATTCAATTTAGTCAGAGAATCTTGCAGACTTGTAGCAGATTTATTTAGAAGTATAACATCATCCGCATAAAGCAAAGAGCTGACATTAACATCTCCAATTTTGATATCATGTTTAATACCACTTTCCTTCATAATGTGATCCATATAGATAATGAATAACAGAGGGGATAATGTACATCCTTGTCTCACACCAGATTTAACATTAAACCATCTTCCTGTACTTCCTTCAATTCTGACTGCTGACTTACAACTCAAATAAAGACTAAGTATTGCTTGGTATAATGCCCCATTCACACCATATAACTGCAGCGTATTGAATAGCTTCTCTCTTGGCACCTTGTCATATGCCTTTTCCAGATCGACAAAACTTAAATACAGATCTTTGTTATATTCCCATGCTTTCTCGACTATTTGTCGTAAAGTGAAGATCTGATCCTGACAGCCTCTATTTGGCCTGAATCCAGCTTGTTCTTCACCAAGCTTTTCTTCCACAATTCTTCTCAACCGTTTCTCAAGTATACTTGCATAGATCTTGCCAGGAACACTCAGTAGGGAAATACCTCTGTAATTCTCACATGCAGTTTTATTTCCCTTTTTATATATGGGTACTATGAGAGCTCTACTCCAATCATCGGGAATTCGTCCCTCTGTCCAGGCTTTCTGAACTATGCAGTGCAGCCACTGTAATACTCTTATAGCACCATACTTCAGCATTTCTGGTCGAATATCATCTACTCCTGCTGCCTTTCCACATTTCAAGCCTTTGATGGCTTTTTCTACTTCAAGTATGGATATGTATTCCTGACTGCATGCCTGGTCAGTGTTTTTTACCACTGTACTGTCATCACTGCTTGTTTCATTTAGCAGTTTTTCAAAGTAATTACTCGATACTTCAAGGATATCTTTTTCTCCCGTTTTCATGTCACCTTTATCATCTCTAATTCCTTTTACAGCACTCTTTCCTCCATTCTTAAGTTTCTTCAACAACCTCCAGAATATTTTGCCACCTTCTTGATATTTATTTTCTATATTCTTGCCAAAGTCCTCCCATGACTTTTGTTTAGCTAGTTTTACACAGTGTTTAGCATTCTTGCATTTGTCTCTATATTCTCTAAGAGCACAAGCTGACCTATTTGCCAGGAACTTTTGGTATGCTTTCTTCTTTTCCTTCACTGCCTCTTTAACTTCTTGTGTCCACCAGGGAGTTCTGATTTTTTTATCCTTACAAACAACCTCAGCACATGCCTCTCTGGCAGAATCAATCAATGTTTTCTTCAGAGTTTGCCACTGAATCCCCCAAGGTTTGATTCCTGTTCTCAAACTCTTTCATTTTTTCTTCAATAATCTTTGTGTATTTTAGTCTACAGTTCACATCTGAGAGCTGCTCAACTTTTATTCGCTTTAAAACTTTCTTACATGTTATTCTTTTCAATATGAAATTCAATTTTATCCTGCTCAAGACTAAATAGTGATCACTTCCAATTTCAAATCCTCTGTACACTCTGGTGTCCTGCACCAGGGAGAAAACATCACTATCAACAATAACATAGTCAATGAGACTTTTCTTATTCCTAGCCTCTTCTCTCCATGTGAATTTGTGCACATTTTTATGTTGGAACATGGTGTTAGTAATGACCAGTCCATGTCCTGAGCAGAAATCCAACAGATATTTGCCATTATTATTAGCTTTGCTCTTTTCTCCAAATTTTCCCAAAATATTTTTGTATGTCTCACAATCATTTCCTACTCTGCTATTTAGATCCCCAACAAGGACCAACTTTTCATTTTTCATTGTGTCAGTTCCTTTTTCTAAAGCCTCAAAAAATTCCTCCACTTCTACCTTAGTAGAACCTTCTGTGAGACCATAGGCACAAATAAGTCTCATTGTCCAGTTCCCCATTCTCATATTTGCCCACATTACTCTACTTGAGACTGCCTGCCATTCAAGAAGATTAGCCTTGTATTTATTTCTTAAATCGTATAGTATTCCTCGTATAGTATTTCTTTAATATTTCATTAATATTTCTTTTATCTAGATAAAAGAAAGCAATGTTTCAGTGTCATTTATAAATCCAAGAAATAGTCTTAATCCTGTCTTTCTTAAAGGTTGCTTCCAACTTCTCATTCCGAGTTAAGAGAATTAAAGAATATTGTGCAAGGAATGTGAAATGTCGCTCCAGGTTACTTTTTTCCTGAGGTATTTGGAAAATTAGACCATCTTGCCTGAGGGTACGTTGCAGGTCAATGAGGTCAGTTAACTGCAGTGTAATTAAACATGAAGATATTCTTTAGTATTCTGTTGTGTAGATTACTAAATTTCCTTCAATAGATTACTAATTTCCTTGGCAATTTGCCAAGGAAATTTTTGTATGCTCCTCTCAGGTACAAATTCCACACCAAATTCTTTAGTATACCAGTGCATAATATTGTGTGTAAAAATGTGAGATACTATGCATTTAATATTACGCCTTCTATACAATGTACCTTAATTCAGTTGTAACAGCCTATATTTATATTATGATCTACATGTATGCCCAGATACTGGTAACTGTAGACCCCACTGAGTAGCTTCGCAGTCACTTCTGGGGTCAAAGGAAGTGGTATAATATTTAATTGACAGGACTAATTCTCTACCCTTCAGTTCAAATAGAATAAATTTAGTTTTCTGAATGCTAATTTTGATTTTGTTTTTACTGAATCATGTATGCAGGCTTAATAAATCAGATTCCTCATTAAGCCTTTTAAGGTCAGCATGTCGCTTGATGAGAAAATTATTGCCGTATTATCAGTATATTAGGTTTCCTTTTAGTTCCATTCAACAGAGGTCATTTATATATACAGATAATAAAAAAAAAAACCTCAAGACTCTTTACTTTTATCTAGACCTGAGCCTTGAGGAACACCAGTTTTGATGAGT
The DNA here is from genome assembly GCF_054136105.1 of Typopeltis vanoorti. Lineage (NCBI taxonomy): Eukaryota > Metazoa > Arthropoda > Arachnida > Uropygi > Thelyphonidae > Typopeltis > Typopeltis vanoorti. The sequence continues at coordinate 72,154,616 of NC_143573.1, read as the reverse complement.
TGGTATTCATTCAAGCTGCCATTTCTTTGAACTGCTTGCCATCGGTTTTCTAAATAAGACTGAAACTATAGGCAGAGGAAATTTTTCTTTCCAAATTAATGACTTGAAAGTAATCTAATCAAGAATAATCAGTTTTATTTTTAAGAAACAAAAACTGCGATAGAGATAAATGATTCAAACACGTACATTCCTCTTACGTTACTGGGAGTATTTAATAAAAAAAAAACTTTAAATTTGGTCATAGTGACGAGTTCCTTTATGACCTTATAAGTACACAGCATAACACCACAATATAACATTATGGTATCAGAATGGGAATAAGCCTTTTATCCCATGTTTGAAGGTCTGTAAAATCCAAGGGCAGAGCACATCGTTTATTTCCTTCAAGGACGGTTGCAGCTCAGAAATGAATTATAAACGTGTGCACACAAGATATCCACATGGTTTATATAAGGCGAACCACAGGAGATGGTAGAGAAGTAAATCCAGTGTGAAAAATGACTAATTTGTCCATAATCCACCACGAGACTAATAATACATTATTAGTCACTAACACTTTCAGCTAAGAGGCATTCAGGTTTCACCTGAATCTCTTGGCTGAAAGTGTTAGAAGCACACATTTCAAAACATGGAATGAGTAAAAACGATTCTAATATTAAGCTTTTAAAATTCAACTGTTTGATGGATGGGCAATGTTTCCTTGTAGAAGTCTGAACTTGATATAAGTGGACTGTAATTAATATTGGCACAACCTGTAGGAAAACTGCATCAATTATCACCAATATATTTCTGAAGGCTTGTATTTCGCACTTAATAATCGCATTTGCCAGAATTCACAGTGCTTGTGCTTGCATTTAAACAAATACAGTATATCAAGAGTAAATCTATTCAGTTTCACAAAAGGCAACCACTTTTGTGAAATTTTATGTTAGTGTTGATTGGCATATGTCAGCAACTAATTGATGTTACCCAGAAGTGGGGAAAATGTACTTTTTGAAATATTTTATCCACAAACTCATGATTTCTTCCATTATAGTTCATAATAGATGTTCTTTTAGATATTAGCAATGAAGCTTTCACTTCCCTTGTTTATATATAATACTTAAACACCATTTATTAAGTTGAAATGTTTGAATTTCAACCCAAATGCTATTGTTGAAAAGAAGGTATGAAATACAAAAATGTCGATTTGGTCAAAGCATATTCACTTGGCAGATATTTACATGTGAAAAGACATTGAACTTCTGGTAACATGTTATAAAACCACATTGTCAACTCAAAAACTCCAAAACAGAAAAATCACCTTTAAGAAACATCTCATGTGGAAAATAGAAAATGACAAAAAATCTGGGTACGAATGTATAAAAAAAAAAGATCATCGATTCTAAACTTATCTACAAAACTACAGAAACTGAGAATAGAAAAATTCTACACGTCATTTAATGAAACTGCTGAAAAGGACTTCAGCATCCTACTTTTATCAAGGCTGCCAAGAGCCTTTATCAGGGCATTTCACCTGAATGTGAATTAGCCTGTCTCACACGAGGACAAAAGGATTTTTTCATCCCTGAAACTTGGGTTTTTCTTGCCACAGAATAAGCGACCCACATAGAAAAACACACACAGTGATTTATGGCCAGTTGCATTGGCCATAATTAAAAATAACTCAACCCAATCCTATTTTCCTTTAGCGCTGTGTTTTCTAACTGTGGTCGACTACTGGTATCCTTCAGAAGTTCAAATGCTACTTTCAACTGCTACCCATCTAAATATAATAACAACAGATAAGCATGCTTCACAAAGCTTTGTAAGTTTTTTTTTTTTTTTCTGATTCTTTATATTCATTATTCCCATTTTATTATTTTTTGAGAGAACATTTTAAGTTTTTTTTTTTTAAAAAAAAAGGTGCATCGATCACCTCCTCAAAACCCAGAAATGTACCCACATGTATACTCATCAGTGTACTTAGCTTAATTCTCCCCTTATTAACTGCAATTACTTGCCTACAAGGACCTTTGTGAGATAAGTGCATATGGCCCTTCTCTTCGTTTGGGAATAACAGAAACAAAAGTGAATAAGTGACAGGACTGTAAAATCTTCAGGAATGATTTCTTTTTAAAGTTTTCCAATATTTTTACTCTGAATTCCTATATATTTTATTATTATACTTTGAGAAATCCTTTAATTCAAAGGATTAATTAATAATAATATTATTATTAACAATAGACGTAGGTGGCCATTAAATAACTTTCCCTCTTCGGAGGTGTCTATAGCTAAAACCAATAAATGGAATGAGACCAAATTTTATATTGAGACGTTCGAAGGCATGGGGAGATGATTTCTGCAAAAAAAAAAGATTAAGTACCAAAAGTCACCGATAGGGGAAATTTTGGCGCTGGCAGAGCCAAAAACAAGTGGATAATTATATTAAAGGCAGATAAAATGGAATAAAAACATTTCGATGGTGTAAGCGACAGCCACGTCACTCATTCCAGCTGGATATGTGGCGCGTTACAATGATAATAATAATAATTAAATGAAAACAACAACTTGCGAGAGACACATTCATCAGAATCAGGGTCTCCTGAACCACATACACGATTTTCAATGTGCTGACCTTTCCTGCGTACAACAAATTTTGTTGTACACAGGAAATTTTGGCGCTGGCAGAGCCAAAAACAAGTGGATAATTATATTAAAGGCAGATAAAATGGAATAAAAACATTTCGATGGTGTAAGTGACAGCCACGTCACTCATTCCAGCTGGATATGTGGCGCGTTACAATGATAATAATAATAATTAAATGAAAACAACTTGCGAGAGACACATTCATCAGAATCAGGGTCTCCTGAACCACATACACGATTTTCAATGTGCTGACCTTTCCTGTGTACAACAAATTGCATCCGATGTGCAACATGCTCTACAGCTGAGCGTAAGGAGTCGGATTGGATGTTCATAACAACCCGTTTTATGTTCTCTTTCAAGACATGCAAGTTGGGAACTAGCTGGAATGAGTGACACAGCAGTTGCTTACACCGTTGAAATGTTATTATTCCATTTTATCTGTCTTTAATGTAATTATCTGCTTGTTTTCGGGTCCACCATCGCCAAAATTTCCCCCATTGGCGACTTTTGGTACCAAATCTTTTTTTCGTGAAAATCATCTCCCCATGCCTTCAAAAGTCTCAATATAAAATTTGATCTCGTTCCGTTTATTGGTTTTAGCTACAGATGTCTCCAAAGAGGGAAAGTTATTTTATGGCCACCCTGTATTATTATTATTATTAATAGTAGTAGTAGTGGTGGTGGTAATAGTAATAGTACTACTAATGATTAATGCTATTCATCCCTCATCCTCCTCAACCTAATTATTGGTGAGATAGAAATGCTACTTTAATAGGGAATAAATATAGAACATATGGTTTCTTATTGTCTTTTGTGTCTGATAACTGTCTCATATCTATATTATTTTGTGTTTATGGAACTTAGAGGAAAAGCCCAGCCATCTCCGTATTAGGCCTGCTAACTCACCTTCAGTTGAAGAGGACTGATAAAAATTATGCTCATCGTGCATGGGATTCCAACCCAGGTCTTTCTAATTAAAGGGCTTCATTTATACCGACCGAACTATGCAGGCTCTATTTGGAGCTACAAAGACACGATGTTAGTAATGATGTAAATTTTTCATGTAGTACTATTATATCCTGTACACCCCTTGAGGGTACATGTCAGGAATTTGATGATGATGAAGAAGAAACGACGTGTCGAAATTATGTATTATAATAACTCTCTGACAGCGTAATTTGCAGAAATCGTCAGTACAAGAAGCTGTAAAGAAGTTTCAAAATGGTATTAGTAATTCCGCTCTGGCTGGATGAAATTTAACGAAATTTTACAGTTAAGATATATATTAACCACCTTACCGGCCATTAAAGCTCAAATACACATCCTAAAAAGCTTCATATCCATCATAAATTTCAATGTAATATCAATGGTATTACAATTTTTATATGCACTTTGCATCCATGGAAATGCAGACGATATATACGTCCTGGCCAGTAGCATGGTTAAAGTTGTAATTTCAATCTATCTAGTGTTATTATCGCTATTTGCACAATGAAGCAGGATCTACACTTACATAAAATGTTATAAAATGCAAGAAAATAAATATTACGTTTCAATGATCACTTCCATATGTTGTCTGAATCCTGAGTAACGTTAGGTATTGTTACCGAATGCTTTTAAACAGTAGTCTGCAAGAAAAATGACTTTTCGATGAATTATGAAAGAATTCATGTTTAGCATAAATATGAACCAAAAAATAAAGCTATCTATATATTGCTACATAACATACAGCAATGAGTACCAAAATTTTATTTCACCTGTTTTCTAAAGTGGATACACCTGAGTGACAGACAATTTTTTTTCCCATTAACTTAAACTGAAGTACTTTGTAATGGGAAATAGCCCAATGAAAATAAATTCTATTAAAATGTACATATATTCAATTAAATTAAAAATAAAAAGATATAATACTTGCTGTAGCAATAAAATGCCTTGTTATGTAGTCATATAATCTCCATGCATCTCCATCTAACTCTCCTTTTGAAGCAGTTTTCATAGGAGTAATAGGAGGGTGATCACCAGCATCATGACCTTTTCTAGTAAATGGGAATCATTTTGAAAATCAATTTTGGCAAATTACTGAGAAATGAAGATAAAGTGTTTAATCATCTTAATAATATTCAGTGGGCCATACGCTAAATAAATAATATTCAATTAATTCTACGTCTATTCACCATGACAGTTTTATTCATTTTATATAGTATATCATAAAGTTAGGTTTAAAATGTACTGGATTTGTGAGAAATCTGCATGTGAAGACACATTATGTAACTAACAGGTGTTTCAGAAGTTTTATACAAAAATAAAGCTTGCATTTCAGCATGAAGTATGATACTCAAATTAATAATGCTCAATTCATTTCTAATTATTAGGTGATACACTAGTTCTTATTTTCCTTCAAACAAGAATATCGTAACTAATAATATTTGGTTAACCGATCAAGTGTTGATCAATATTTTAATTAATTAACTGGACCAACTTCCCCTACTTAGAGGAAGATTACCATTCAAGAATGTTCAAAGAAGCAGCCACAGTCGCCCGTTCTACTGTGAACCTTAACAGAAATCAAGGCCTAATACTGCCAGAGATATGGAAAACCCTAATCAGAGCCTTAAAAACGGAAGAAATGAACTTTAATACAAACTACAGAAGGTTCCTCAGCAACAGCTAGCTGATCTTGTACACGCGATACGTGTTTCACTCACATTCGATACTATTTCATTTGTAATTATTCGAGTCAGTTTTTATTCTTGTCAGTTTTGCAGTTATGCATAATTGTGAGAGTGTTTAAACCTATATGTTAGTGCCCTGAAGAAGCCAACAGATAAGTGTGGCGAAACTAGTTGGTCCAGTTAATTAATTAAAATATTGATCAACACTTGATCGGTTAACCAAATATTATTATTTACTATTTATGATCAAGAAAATAACCTTCATGAAGAATATCGTAACTTTTTCCCCACAAAAAGTGGTACCCCAACTGGCTATGAAGCACAGATAGAATCTTGTCCTAATACTATTTCACCAAAAAAAAAAAAAAAAAATCCATGATAAGATACTATTGAAAATATATAATACACATACAAAATTAAAAAAAATAGTCAAAAATAATTTAGATTGTTAAAATGTAAATAATTAAGCAATGTGCTGAGTGAAACCCAAAAATAAATTGAACTACAAAAATATCTTGTTCAGAATGCTTATAAAGTAACACTGCAAATAGCAATTCTCCTTCACAGCCAAGAAAAAAAAAACAAGTATGTACTATATTCCAACATAAGTTAAAATAATGCATGCTGCAAAATGGTCAAAACGCTCAGGTTTAAATATTTCACAAATTAAGGAATGGATTTAACATTTCTTAAATCTGACTGGCTGTTGAACAATAGTTTCAATGATTTCTAGGTAGTAATATAATATTAATAGCTTTGCTATAATATATGCTCTTTAAGTGCTATTTCCTAATGGAGTTCAGCAACACCTTTGCAAATTTACTTTTGTCTTTAGCGGCTCTGATTAAGAGTTCTGTGTTTTTTATATTGTTTAGCCATGATTTTTTTTCTTCTTCCAGGTTTTCTCTTCTAGTATTACCTAGAGAATGTTATATTTATGGTTTCTTATTCGATGTCCTAAATAGACAGTTTTTCTTCTTTTCACAATATTGATTAATTCTTGATTTTTATTTATTCTTCTAAGTACCTCTTCATTCTTCACCTTCCTTTTCTGTCCAATGGGATCTTGAGCATCCTTCTAAATATCCATATTTCAAATAAGGCTTCCAGTTTTTTTATTGTATTTGCCTTTAACGTACATGTTTCAACTCCATATAGTAAACTTGACCCTACATAGCACTTCATCATTCATACTCAAATTTCAATGTTTAAGTCATTACATAAAATGGGATTCATGTTGATAAAGGACTGACTTGCAATTTCAATTCTTGGCATTATTTCCATCTCACAGTCTGAACTTTCATTTAGCCAGGATCCCAGGTATTTGAATTTGTTCACCTGTTCGATTTTATTTCCATTTAGAATCAAGTCAACTGTTATCGAAGGATTATTGGTTATTATCATAAGTTTTGTTTTTTGGTGTTAATTTTTAGGCCCATTTCTGTGCTTTCTTTGTTGACACACTCTACGAGTAGATGAAGATCATGAATATTTGTTGTAATTAAAGCAGTATCATCTGTATAGTTTAAGTTATTTATTAATTGGCCATTTATAATTACTCCTTCCTTTCTTCCTTTTAAGGCCTTGAGAAATAAGACTTCTGAGTAGATGTTAAACAGAAGTGAAGATAGTACACATCCTTGTCTCACTCCTCCTTCAATTTTGATATTACTTGTCCTGATGTTGTCTGTTAGGACAGATGCAGTTTGGCCCCAATAGAGGTTTTTAATTATTCTAACATCCTTATCATCTATGCCTAGCTGTTCTAAGATTTAAGAGTTTATTATGCTAGATCTGATAAAAAAAAATTTTCGAAATCAATAAAACAAATATAAAAGCCAGTTAGTTGTTCTCCACATCTTTGTGCTTGGTTACGCCAACAGAAAAGTCCTTCTCTTATTTCTAGGCCATTTCTGAAACCAAATTGAATTTCACTAATGAGATCATCATATTTTTGTTCTGTTATGAATAACTTTTAGAAATAGTTTGAGAGTTTGGCCCATTAGGCTAATCAATCTAAAATCATCACAAGTTTGTTTAGGTTTTTTAGGCGATGCAATGAAGATTTAGTTTGTCCAGTCAGAGGGTAGTTTACCAGTATCAAATTCTGTTGAATAATTTTACAATGTAATCAATATAACTGTCATTGATTAGTTTAATAATTTCTGCTATTAGTTCATCGAGTTCACACACTTTATCATATCTTAATAATTTGCTCATCTTTACTACTGACTTCAAAATAGGTGGGCCTGTGACTATATTCCTTGAATTGGTTGAGTCTTATCTATTATCAGAAAATAGTGCCTTAATTCAGTCAAAAGTTTTTTCTTAGATGTTTCTAGGATTATCTCTCCTTCATTAGTGCCATCTTGATATGATTCTTCCATTGCATCTGTTTTGTGCAAGATGACTCAATTTGTGTATAGAGTTTCCACACCATTTGACGATGTCATCGCCCACGTTCTCTGTTCTTCCTCTTTCTTTCAATTCCAAACAGCAATGTTTTTAATTTTCTCTCATCATTCATTCTACAGATATGGCCAAATAGAAGTAGTTTCCTTTTGATTATTTTCTGGATCAGGTTTTCTTTTGGTTGTATTCGTCTGTAGATTTGTTCACTTTCTGTATCCAGCTTATTCTCAAGATCTTTCTATAGCACTTCCTCTCAAATATCCTCCTTTCAGATTCTCTCAGGAGTACCCAGGCCTCACATCCATAGAGCATGCTGCTAAAGATACAGGTTTCTACAATGCACAGTTTAGTTTGCATCTTTATAGCTCGGCTCTTCCATATTTTGCCATAGCTTTTAAAATAGTTGTTGCTCTGGCTATTCTAATTTTTATCTCTTTTTTGGGGTCTAAGTCATGCGTCATGTGGCATCCAAGATATCTGAAGTGTTCCACATTTTCCAGTTGAAATCTGTCTATCGTAACTCTGTTCAGCAACTCCTGTTGTCCGAATATCATTGTTTCAGTTTTTTCAAAGTTGACATTTAGTCCATATCTTTTTCCTTCTATGTATAGTGTTTGTAATGTCTGTTCCAGCCTTGCTGCGTCTTCTTCAATCAAGACGATGTCATCTGCAAAGCAGAGGTAGTTTATTCTCATGCCATTTATTGAAATACCTCCACCTTCTTCTTTGATCTTATCTAGTGTTCTTCCCAGATGTGTGATGAGGATGATTGGTGATATTGGGTCCCCTTGTCTGATAGTATGATAGTATTACATGAAAAATTTACATCATTACTAACTTCCTATCTACAATTTTCCTCCAAAATCAGTCTGTTACTTGTCAAGACTCCAACATTATCAGATCTTATATTTCTATCGTCTAAGGCACTTTGTACCGTATCAATCCACCTATATCTTGGTCTTCCTCTGGGTCGTTTTGTAATCTTTCCTCACCCATTCTGTTTACGTGACCATACCACCTGAGATTAGCTCTGCTAATGCATTCCTAGATGATGACAATATCAAGTTCTTTCCTAATAACCTAATATGATATTGCCATTGATGCCATCTGTTCACGCCTCTAATCTTTCTCAGGACTCTCATATCTGCGGACTCTAGTCTTTGGTCAAGTGTTTTACTTCTGACCCAGCTCTCAGATCCATAAGTTAAAGCTGGTTTGAACACTGTCTTGTATACAGCTAATTTAGTGTTCTGACTAATTTCTCTCTTATTCGTTTTGTAATCTATGAATTTATTCAATTGACTTCCTACCATACCAGCTTTGTTGATTCTGTTGTCTATTTCTATATTTAATCTACCATCTTCAGTAAAAATTGTGCTTAAGTAGCTGAAATGTTTTACTTATTCCACAGGTTCTCCATTCACAACACAGTTGACATTTTCAATGATTCTGCCTATTTTCGTTGTCTTTGTCTTTTTATTGCTGACCTTCATACTATAAGTTTCAGTAAGGAAATACCGTGAGTAGACATATTACTAACTATTATAACAACGGAATTAGCTCACGTAAATTATTCTTTATTCGTAGAATTTTCACCTGAGTATCACAGGCATCATCAGTACAGGTACAAGGCTAATTAAACAATAATTGTTATATGATACCATATCTATTACAACAGTTGTTCAATTTAGTCAGTGAATCTTGCAGACTAGTAGCGCATTTATTTAGAAGTATAATATTGTCTACAAAAATAAAAATCAGAACTCCATGGTGGACTAAGGAAGTTAAAAAGGCAGTGAAGGAAAAGAAGAAAGCATATCGAAAGTTCTTGGAAAGTTTGTGCTCTTAGAGAATACAGAGAGAAATGTAAGAAAGTGAAGTACAATATAAAAGGAGCTAAACAAAAGTTATGGGAAAACATTGGTAAGAACATAGAAAATAAATATCAGGAAGCTGGCAAAAGATTCCGAAGCTATTGAAAAAGCTTAGAAATAGAGGAAAGATTACTGTAAAAGGAATCAGAGATGATAAAGGTGACGTGAAAACTGAAGATAAAGATATTCTAGATGTCTGGAGTAATTACTTGGACTGTTAAATGAAACAAGTAGTGTCGGCATGATATCGGCTTTTTTCAAAAGTAGAAAACTACCAACAGGATCCATACTCGAAGTTGAAAAGCCATCAAAAATCAGAAATGTGGAATGGCAGCTGGAGTAGATGAAATTTGACCAGAAATGTTCAAATATGGAGGTATAAAAGTTTTACACTAGCTGTATTGCATAATTCAGAAGGCCTGTACAGAGGGTCGAATCCAAATGATTGGAGCAGAGCTCTCATAGTACCCATTAATAAAAAAGTAAAAGAAAAATTAAAAAGCAAAGTAAAATGAGAATTACAGAAGTATTTCTATACTGAGTGTTCCTGGTTTATGCAAGTATATTAGAAATGGATAAAAAAAATTGTGGAAGGGAAGTTTTGTGAAAAACAAGCTGGATTCTCATCCTGATAACCTCAAATAGAGGTTATCAGGATGAGGTTTTCACTTTAAAACAAATAGTTGAGAAATATTGGGAATACAACAAGGATTTGTATTTAAGTTTTGTTGATCTGAAAAAAGCATACGACAAGGTGCCAAGAGGAAAGCTCTTCAAAATGATATAGTTATATATCATTTAACTGAAAGAGCAAAACAGCAGCTAGAGTGCATGAACAAAAGTAGACTGAATGAACCAACCAATAATAAAAGGTATGACAGGAAAAATAGACATGAATGTGAACATGAACAAAATGAAGGATAGAGTGCTGTATGGAGACTCGTTAGTACGAGGTGTGTTAGTAGAGGATTTGACAAAATCGTACCAACCTGGTGCGACCATAAAGGACGTAACTGCGTCTATTAGAGAGCAAAAGGAAAGGGTGAAAGAAATGATTGTTGTGGCAGGTATGAATGATTTGAAAGGAGATAAAATGGAAATGATAGAAGACCTGAATGAATAGTGTGAGGTAGCAAAAGAAAAGAGTGAGAGAGTTAGAATGATTAGTCTTTTGCCACGGTATGACAGTGAAATGTTTAAAAGGAGGGCTATAATTGCGAATGACTTTATACGTGGGTTATGTATGACGAGTTGTGTGGAATTTGTAGATGTGTGGAGTGAGTTTGATGGGCGAAAGGATCTATATAAGATGGATGGCTTGCATTTGAATGGTTACGGTGTAAGAAGACTTGAGAAAGTGTTGCTGAATGTAGTGGATGTGCAAATTCAGGGAAACTAGATTTGTTAGGGGGGGGGAGTAGAGATACAGTCCTTATGGAGGCAGTTGAATGTAAGAATGAATATAATATGCCAGAGCTAATAAGGACAACAAATCAGAGTGGGATAGTTAATATAAGGCATCAAGGTAGGGTTGGGGCTAATGGGGGTCTTAAATTCATGTACACTAATGCTAGGAGTATTAGGAACAAGACGGAAGAGTTTTTGGCCATGGTTGGCACTTCCAGACCACAGGTTATAGGTATTAGTGAAACATGGCTGACTGTAGATGATATAACTAGTGGAATTGAATGTGATGGGTATAGTATGTTCAGGAATGACAGAGAGAATAAAATGGGGGGAGGAGTATTGTTGATGATAGCTGATGAGCTCCAGCCAAGGAGAATAGAAGTTGAATTGCAGGATAGAGAAAAGAGCACATTTAAGGCCATTTGGTGTGAGATTGTGGCTAGCAGAACTAAATATACAATTGGGTGCTGCTATAGACCAGGTGATGGAAAAGATGGTGGTGACAGTATGCACAAGCAAATAGAAGAAATGGGTGGAAGGAGGGTGATTATTATGGGAGATTTCAACTATGGTTGCATTGATTGGAGTGAGGAGAGGACACACGGGAGGAAGGAACTGGATTTTATGCGGTTATTAAGGGATAACTATCTGCGACAGCATGTAATGGAAAATACTAGGGGTCAGAGAGTGCTTGACCTGGTAATTACATCTGAGGATTTGGCTGTAACAAATATGACCACATTGCCACCAATCGGTGAGAGTGATCATAGGGTCTTAACTTGGGAGGTGGCTAAAGGTGTAGAATTTTCAATTAAGACAGGGTACATGTGGAATTATCGGGCTGGAAAGTATGACAAGCTTAGGAGTTTGATTGGTTCAGTGCCATGGCATGTACAACTGCAAGGACTAGAAGTTGATAGTGCATGGGAGGTAGTTAAGAAGTGCTTGCATGAAGCAATGGCTGACTGTATACCTAGAGTCCGAATAATAAATCAAGTAGGGGTTAAATGGATGAATAACACCATTAAGCTTGAGTTGCAAAAAAAGAAACAACTATGGAGGGAATTTAAGGAGAAGGGTGACCGGCAGGCACATGAACGGTATAAAGCGCAGGCCAGAAGGGTGACGAGTGTGGTAAGAAAAGCAAAAAAGGATTACGAAAGAACATTGGCCATGCAGGCTAAAGAGAATCCTAAACAGTTTTTTAGATATGTAGCAAGTAAAAGGAAAAATGTACATGGCAGATTGATTTTAAAGAATGCCGATGGTAGGGAGGTAACTGAATCAGTTGAGATAGTTGAGTTACTGAGTGAACACTTTGCAAACGTATATCATCCAGGTGGTGACATTGCAGAAATGAATAAACCAGTAGATTATACGGGAATTGTGGTTAATGAAGTGGAGGTGAGTAGTCTATTGCATAACCTCAATGTCAATACATCTGTGGGATTGGATGGTATACCAGCTCGTGTTGTACGAGAAGCAGCTAAAGAATTGTCAGTACCCTTGACCATTTTGTTTAATTTGAGTCTCGGGTCTGGGTTAGTCCCGAGTGGGTGGAAAGAGGGGAAAATAGTTCCACTGCATAAAGGTGGTTCCAAGACTGCTGTTGTAAATTACCGACCGATTAGCATATCAGGAATCATTGTCAAGGTCTTAGAGAAATTAGTCAAGAAAAGAATACAGGATTGGATAGATGAAAATGGGATATTGTATGGGGGACAACATGGTTTTGTGAAGGGTAGATCATGCCTCAGTAACTTGCTCACGTTTTATAACACAGTGACGGCTGAACTGGATAGGGGTAATGGGTTTACAGTGATACTACTGGACCTTGCCAAGGCCTTTGATAGGATACCACATGTAACCCTAATCAGTAAACTGGAGCAGATGGGTATAGATATAGGGTTGGTGAGATGGATAAGAGGGTGGTTGAAGGAGAGATATCAAAGAGTGGTTTATTCAGGAGTGGAGTCTAAAAGACGTCTTGTGACTAGTGGAGTGCCACAGGGCTCTGTTCTTGGACCACTGCTTTTCAATTTGTTCATCAATGATATTGGAAAGGATCTGAGAGGAAGTGTTCACTTGTTTGCTGATGATGCAAAGTTGGGTAGAGCAATTGTGAGTGCACAAGATGTCAAAATTTTACAGGATGATTTGGATAGTTTGGAGGACTGGGCTAGGAAAAATGGATGTCAATTTAATGTGGCAAAGTGTAAGGTTATGCACTTTGGGGTGAAAAGAATAGCAGCAGTATATCGCATTGGTGGAATCATACTCCAGGAGATTGATGAGGCCAGGGATTTGGGAGTGTTGGTGGATAGGGAGTTGAAGTTTTGGGGGCACATTGCAAAAGTAACTAAAACAGCTCACCAAATCACTTGGCTTCTGAAAAATACTTTAACATGCAGGGACGAACAAGTTGTTGTTCCTCTGTATCGAGCCTTGATAAGACCCCATCTGGACTTCTGCCCAGCTATGGGCACCAGGGTTTCTTCGTGATGGGGAGGAAGTGGAGAGGGTCCAGAGACGAGTGACCAAGATGATAGCAGGTCTGTGGAATGAACCTTATGAGAATAGGTTGAAGATTTGTGGGTTGCAGAAATTGGATGATAGGCGAAGGAGGGGTGATATGATTGAGACATTCAAATTACTGAAAGGTTTTTATAAGATTGATCCAGAAGATATTTTTGAAAATATGACTGGTGGTGGGAGGACTAGGAGTCATGCATGGAAGCTGGGCAAGAGCATGGTGGACAAGGGTGTTAGAGCTAGGTTCTTTACTTGGAGAGTGGTAAATGAGTGGAATAAGCTTCCAGAGTCTGTTGTGGGTGCTACGACCGTGAATGAGTTCAAGGCAAGGTATGATAGATACTGTGTGAATGTTAAATAGTTGTTCTTGACATGATGTTAGGGCCTCCCTCGATGAGTCTGTCGACTCCTTGGAGTTTCCCGGAACAATAATAATAATAATAATAACTATATCATTTTGAAGAGCTAAATGATATAGTTATATAGTTATATGGTGTAAATGGGGCATTTGCACCATATAACTGTAGCGTTTTATTACTTCTGCTGATGTTTGTTCAGTTACAACCAATACATAGTCTTTATTTAAGTTTCAAGTCAGGAAGATGGTCTGAGGTAAAATCAGGTGTGCAACAAAGATGCACATTATCTCCACTATTATTATCTATATGGATCACATTATGAAGGAAAGTGGTATTAAATTGATCAAAATTGATGTTAATCTTGGATCTTTACTTTATGCAGATAATGTTATACTCCTGAATAAATCTGGTACAAGTCTGCAAAATTTGTTGACTAAATTGAATAACTGTTGTAATAAATTTGGAAAATCATCAATAAAAAGACAAAGACAATGAATAGGCAGAAATATTGAAAACATCAAATGTATCCTGAATGGTGAACCTATAGAACAAGTAAAATATTTCAGCTATTTAGGCATAATATTTAGTAAAGATGGTAAATTAAATATGGAAATAGACAATAGAATTAGTAAAGTCAGTATGGTAGGAAGTCAGCTGAATAAATTTATATGGAATAAGAAATTAGACAAAATTGTAAATTAGCTGTATACAAGACAGTGTTCAAACCAATTTTAACTTATGGATCCAAGAGGTGGGTTAGAGATAAAACACTTGATCAAAAACTAGAGATCTCTGATATGAGAGTTCTGAGAACACTTAGTGGAATGAACAGATGGCATCAATGGCAATATTACATTAAAAATAGGATATTAGGAAAGAATTTACCATTGTCAGCATTCAGGTTAGTAGAGCTAATCTCAGGTGATATGGTCACTTAAACAGAATGGGAGAGGAAAGATTAGCAAAACAAGTATTCTTTGCCAGGCTGGCAGGAAAAAGACCCAGAGGAAGCCCAAGATGTAGATTGATTAATACAGTAAAAAAGAACATTAAAAGACGAAAATGTAAGATCTGATAATACTCTAGTCTTCACAGATAACAGATTAATTCAGAGGAAAATTGTTAATCAGAAGTTAAATGGTGTAACTTTTTCATGGAGTACTATCATAATTGTCCTGTACTACCCCCCCCTAAAATATATGTTCTCTAGACATTCTATTTTTTTGGAAAGAAAAGCTAGGCTTAAAGAAGAAAATCAAGAAAATCCACGTGTCACAAGTACTAATGTTGGATCGTCCTTCCATAGTAATAATAGTACATCCTGTCTTTTGATCCGCCATCTTGTTTTAACATTGTTCTTATTAAAGTTAATTAATTGTATGTTGATTACTAAGCCAAATATAGGGAAATTTCTATTATACTGCATCACCCTATAATCAGATTAGTCTATGTAAAATAGTGGAATCAATTATTAATTAACTTTAGCAGTCTAATTTTTTTTTATATATAGGCCGAGTTTAACATCAACATTTAAGGTTCCCGCTAGGTCCGATAATTTTATGAACGGTGCAGTGAAAAAGAATTAGGCTAACAACAAATTGAAATCAATAAAACAAAACATTCAATGCAGGGTTATATAATATAAACATAAGCATACGTTGGATACAAGATATTACAAAATTAACTCTGTTTAACAACTCATAACATGCACTCAACTCTTGTTATCAAACATTGAGTCTTTAAAATCTAATTTCTCCCTAATAAACAAAGATAGTTCTAAAGTTCAATATCGCTGAAATTCACAGCAAATATTTTAACAATTGTATTCTCTAGTTATCCTTTGGTCAGAAATTTGGTCACACAGTTCAGTCAAGAGGTAGTTATCACTTTAAGGGGGGAAGACTATAAATCGTCTAGCTTCGGTTAATTTCAGCATAAGCACCACAGTTAATGTTAGGATTTAACAGGAGGAGTTAATTCTTATAACTTCACTCTAAAATGCTATAAAGTACAACTGTTCTTACCGGAATAAATCCTTGCACATATTATTCATTGAGGCACACTTAAAACTTTACTTAACTATCACACTGGAGCAACATATTTCAAAAGTAATCTTTTTTAAAATAACTTAATCATTAATCTCAGCACATCACAAATGTAGACACACTTTCACTAGAAAATTCACTTGTTCCTCATTTACTACTTTGCAATAAAATCAGCTTTTCACTAATCTTCCTTAAAAGCTCTGAAATTCGTCATAACTTTAGAATTCCTTATCAATATTCTGAGTTGCCAATTTATATCCTGATCCTATGTAATCTAATTAGAGCACTTAATTCCTATTATTACAGCCTCTTACTTTCTCCATGCTGCTAAATAGCTATCTCCTCATCTCTTCTTAATCTAATTACAACACTTAATTCCCATTACTACAGCCTCTTACTTTACTCAGTGTTGCTAATAAGCTATCTCCTCATCTCTTCTTAATCTAATTACAGCACTTAATTCCTATTATTACAGCCTCTTACTTTACTCAGTGTTGCTAATAAGTAATCTCCTCATCTCTTCTTAATCTAAATTACAGCACCTAATTCCTATTACTACAGTCTCTTACTTTACTCCGTGCTACCATGAGTGCTCCCTGCCTCTCCGCACTGTTGTGAGTGCTCCCCCCTCCTCTCTTCAATGCATAATCGTGAATGCTTCTGGTCTGCTCATCCCACGTATACTCTTGCTTTTCACTTATGTACCTTCAGTTTCTTTCCCGCCAAAACTTGTTCACACGGTCTCTCTCGTATCAATTCCATCTCCCTTTGAATACCATAGCTCATGCACCACTACGTTCGCATTATCTAGTTTTAACTCCATCTCCATGACAACAATTAGAGCAGTATATAAGCATAAGTACAGTAAACCCTCCTATAATGCGGTACTCTTATAACACGGTTTCCATATAACACGGAGCCAAAATTGCGACAGCCCTCCTATAATGCGGTTTCCGTTCAACAACATTCCATCAACTTAATTTGTTTAAGAAGATTCTCTATAGCGTGAATTTATCTATGTGTTAAATTTTTACAGTTGAAATTAATGGGGAATTCCCTTCTTTTTGGTGAAGGTACATCACCATTTTCCAATTTCAGTTATCATGGAATTCCCCTATAAGCGAAGAAACGATGCGAGATTGTTCACAGTGCTCTGTTTTAATGCTTAAAATAGACCGGCAGCTGTTGCTGATTGGCTGTTGCATATTTGCAACAGCCAATCAGCAACAGTGTATGATTGGCTGTTGCATATTTGCGTGAATTTTTTTATCCAATAGCGCTGCCGAACTTTCGCTGTTGCAACCACCCACTTTGTCATCAATTTTAAGTGCAACTTAGTAGGAAACTGTCTGTAAATCTGTGCAGACGTACATATCACAATTAGTGTTCAATAAAGTGCCTTTTGCTCGCTTAATTAGTGTTATCGTAATTGGACAACATTACACAATACTGTAGGTAATATTTTTTATTTGTTGTAAAATAATTGTTAACCCCAGGTTTGCATAATGTCAGACACAAAAGAAACAAGAAAACAGTTAAAAAGAAAGTTTATATCTCTTGAGGACAAAATCCAAATTTTAAATCGTTTAAAGGGTGGAGAAAAAATATCGTCTGTTGCAAAAGTGATAAATTTGAATGAATCTACAATTTGAAACGTAAAGAAAAATGCGGAAAAGATAAGGAAAACTATGGTAGATGGCTGTCAATCCATTAGGTGTGAAACGTGTCACCCGCGTGCGAAACATTAATATGGTTGAAATGGAACGAGCATTGATGATCTGGTTGGAAGACTGTATAGCCAAAAAGATTCCAATAAGTGGAAATCTTATCAAATCTTACGCAGAACGAATCAAACTGATTAACAAGTGATTTTACTTACTTCCGAGTTTCACTCCACGCGGTTCCGATATAATGCAGTACGAATCAATCTGATTCGTACTAATTCTGAGTTTCTTATAACACGGTTTCCATATAACGCAGTACGAATTAATTGCGTTATAGCAGGATTGACTGTATTACATAACATTTTACCTTTACTACATACAGAAATTTAAAAAAATAATATTTTTCAATTCAAATAATATACAATTAAATAAGATGAACACAAATTCTTCTACTATTAATATAGGAATAAATAAAATAATCCGAATGTTATTTTTATACAGAGTTCTTTCCATTATTTATACATATCTTAGATTAAATAATTAAAAAAAACCTCAAAGGTAATTATATGAATAACAGTTTAAGCAAGAGACAAACAATATTTACAAGTCTTGCTTATGTTATGGAAGATCATGTTGGATTCTGAAAGAAATACCAATAACTTTAATTTCTCTTCATTCAGAATCCAACACTAACACTAGTTAACTTAGCTTCAGCCATTAAGCTTTATATAAAATGTTCATTTATTTTTGATAGGATTTCAACCCATGTCTTTCTGAGGGTTATTTTTTATCATTGTTACACAGAATCATTACCAGAAAGAGGAGTGCTGCCAGGTCATTGGAAGAGATAGAGAAAAAAAAAGATGTAATTGAAGCTGGTCTAACTTTTTTATGACCCATTCTATCAAATACCTTGAGAAATGTTATGAGGCACCATCCAAAATGTAAGGTACGTTCAGAATTTACTGCCAAATAAGATATGGAGGATGGGTTGTGCATGCGTGGTAGCATAGAATGACTCTTCAGCTAGCTGTTGACAATTTTACTTTCATCACATTATCGTTTGTTGTCTTCTACGAAGGGGGTGCCTAAGGGTCAAAGCTGTATAACTGAGAGGAGACCTCCACATAGCCTTTAAAGGAATGCAGAGAACCGACCAGGGTGTCTGACCTAATGTCCAATCCTCACCTTCTCGTGGTGCACCCTGTTGGGTATCTACTTGTACTGAACAAACGAGAATGGGATGGCAATTTGGGATTTAGCCAACCAAATTGTGTTCTTATTGGCTTAAACCAGTATACAAAATGATGGTACAACATGACAAAATTTCATGCCCGCTGGGGCGTCGCCCGGTTAAACAAGGCCCCCGTTGTTTTCACCAGGGAACCAGGGCGAACAGCGAAAAGTCAGCTACTGGAACAAATCTGTAAACAAACCCCAACTAAACATCACCAGAGTTAAAGATCGGTACTATCAACATAAGAAGCCTGAATGGCAAAGAAATGGAGCTAGCTGAGGAATTAGATAAGTACCAGATAGACATTATAGGGGTGGACTAAAACAAAAAAGACCAAAGCTGGTGAGATCTTTCTGAGCAATCAATACAAAATGTTATATTCAGGCAATGACAATCAAGGAAAAGAAGGAGTAGCCATAGTATTCAACACTAAATACGAAGGTAATCTTCTTGAATGGCAGGCAGTCTCAAGTAGAGTGATGTGAGCAAATATCAGAATAGGGGAACTGGACAATGAGACTTATTTGTGCCTATGGTCTCAGAAGGTTCTACTAAGGTAGAAGTGGAGGAATTTTTTGAGGCTCTAGAGAAAGCTACTGAGACAATGAAAAAGGAAAAGTTGGTCTTTGCTGGGGATCTAAATAGCAGAGTAGGAATTGATTGCGAGACATACAAAAATATTTTGGGAAAATTTGAAGAAAAGAGCAAAGCTAATAATAATGGAAAATACCTGTTGAATTTCTGCTCAGGACATGGACTGGTTATTACTAACATCATGTTCCAACATAAAAATGTCCACAAATTCACATGGAGAGAAGAGACAAGGAATAGGAAAAGTCTCAATGTTATTGTTGATAGTGATGTTTTCTACGTTGGTGCAGGACACCAGAGTGTACAGAGGATTTGAAATTGGAAGTGATCACTATTTAGTCTTGAGCAGGATAAAATTGAATTTCATATTGAAAAGAATGACATGTAAGAAAGTCTTAAAGCGAATAAAAGTTCAGCAGTTCTCAGATGTGAACTGTAGACTAAAATACACAAAGACTATTGAAGAAAAAATGAAAGAGTTTGAGAACAAGAACCAAACCGTGGAGATTCAGTGGCAAACCTTGAAGAAAACCCTGATTGATTCAGCCAGAGGCCTGTGGTGAGGTTGTCTGCAAGAATAGAAAAATTAGAGCTCCATGGTGGACACAGGAAGTTAAAGAGGCAGTGAAGGAAAAGAAGAAAGCATATCAAAAGTTCCTGGCAAATAAGTCAGCTTGTGCTCTTAGATAGAATACAGAGACAAATGTATGAAAGACAAATCTACTAAACACTGTGTAAAACTAGCTAAACAAAAGTCATGGGAGGACTTTGGCAAGAACATAAAAATAAATATCAAGATGGTGCTAAGATATTCTGGAAGTTGTTGAAGAATCTTAGAAATGGAGGAAAGAGTGCTGTAAAAGGAGTTAGAGATGATAAAGGTGACATGAAAACAGGAGAAAAAGATATTCTTGAAGTATGGAGTAATTACATCAAAAAATTGCTAAATGAAACAAGCAGTGATAGCACAGTAGTAAAAAACACTAAACAGCATACAGTGAGGAATACATATCCATATAGAAGTAGAAAAAGACATCAAAGGCTTGATATGTGAAAAGGCAGAAGGAGTAGATGATATTCGATGAGAAATGCTGAAGTATGGTGGTCTTACAGTGGCTGCACTGCATAGTTCAGAAAGCCTAGACACAGGGACAAATTCCTGATGGAGTAGAGCTCTCATAGTACCCATATATAAAAAGGGAAATAAAACTGAATGTGAGAATTACAGAGGTATTTCCCTACTGAGTGTTCCTGGCAAGATCTATGCAAGTATACTTGAGAAACGGTTGGGAAGAATTGTGGAAGTAAAGCTTGGTGAAGAAAAGCTGGATTCAGGCCAAATAGAGGCTGTCAGGATCAGATCTTCACTTTACGACAAATATTGAGAAAGCATGGGAATAAAACAAAGATCTGTATTTCATGTGATTTTCTTTCTCGACTACTTGTATGATAAGTAGCAATACTTGGTCTTTATTTGAGTTGCAAGTCAGCAGTTAGAATTGAAGTACAAAAAGATGGTTTAATGTTAAATCCGGTGTGAGACAAGGATGTACATTATCCCCTCTGTTATTCATTATCTATATGGATCACATTATGAAGGAAAGTGGTATTAAACATGATATCAGAATTGGAGATGTTAATGTCAGCTCTTTGCTTTATGCAGACGATGTTATACTTCTAAATACATCCGCTACAAGTTTGTAAGATTCTCTAACTAAATTGAATAACTATTGTAATAGATATGGTATGAAGGTCAGCAATAAAAAGACAAAGACAATGAAAATAGGTAGAATTGTTGAAAATGTCAACTGTGTTTTGAACAGAGAACCTGTGGAACAAGTAAAACATTTCAGCTATTTAGGCACGATTTTTACTGAAGATGGTAAATTAAATATAGAAATAGACAACAGAATCAGTAAAGCTGGTATGGTGGGAAGTCAATTGAACAAATTCATATGGAATAAGAGAGAAATTAGTCGGAACACTAAATTAGCTGAATATAAGCAGTGTTCAAAGCAATTTTAACTTATGGATCTGAGAGCTGGGTCAGAAGTAAAACACTTGACCAAAGACTAGAGACTGCAGATATGAGAGTCCTGCGAAAGATTATAGGCGTGAACAGATGGCATCAATGGCAATATCATATTAAAAATGAGGATATTAGGAAAGAACTTAACATTGTCGGCATCCAGGAATGCGTTAGCAGAGCTAATCTCAGGTGGTATGGTCACTTAAACAGAATTGGCGAAGAAAGATTAGCAAAACAAGTGTTCTCTGCCAGGTTGGCAGCAAAACGACCCAGGGGAAGACCAAGATATAGGTGGATTGATACAGTACAAAGTGCCTTAGACAATAGAAATGTAAGATCTGATGGAAAATTGTAGATAGGAAGTTAGTAATGATGTAAATTTTTCATGTAGTACTATCATATCCTGTAAACCCCTTGAGGGTACATGTCAGGAATGTAATGATCATGATGATGTCCTCTACGAAGAATTTTTAATAAGCGGTGTAATAAAAAATCCCGCCAGTTGCACGATTTGTGGTGTGATATGGTTTTTGTTGGCAGAAAATAACAGTGCTGCAGAAATTCACTGACATCTGTGTAAGGTTTGCAGGCCTAATATAATGTGCTAACATTATTACATAATGAGTGAGAGTAGGGTTAAGCAATGGTGTCATTTCTTTAAAGAAGGGAGCATCAGTGTTCACAATGAAGAGCACAGTGGCCGGCCAAGAATGGTGACAGACAATTTGATGGAAAGATAAATGAAAATTAGTAAGAATCATTGTTTCATAATTACAGAACTTTCTTTTGAATTTCCAAAAATTTCACACTCAGTCATTCATAAAATTGTGACAGAAAAAGCTAGGGTATAAGAAATTGTGTGCCAGATGGGTTCCAAAAATGTCGAGCGATGCGCAATCAGCACAAACATTTTGGAGCATCACGAAAATAAAAGAGATGAAGTTTTTTTCTCATATCATGACTGGTGACAAAATGTGGATGGATTTCGTACACAAATATTGAGTCAAAACAATAATAAGTGCAGTGTCACTATTCATCATCTCCAAAAGGGAAAAAATTGTGGACACTGTCTTCTGGGACTGAAAAGGGATCTTACTCATTGGTTTTTTTTCAGTGAGGAACTACAATAATGTTGATGCATATTGTGAAATGCAGAAGAAACTCAGACGAGCAATTCAGAACAAAAGACAAGGAATGCTGTCATCACAGATCATGCTTTTGCATGACAATGCAGGAGTAAACCCTGCAGCTCAAACTGTCCAGTAAATTCAGAAGTGTGGGTGGGAATTTTTAACCACATACCCTACAGCCCTCACCCCCAGTAACTACCTCGTTCCTGCATTTGACTCCCATCTCAGGGGTTTGAAGATGATGAGGAACTGAAGAACAGCATGACTTAGTGGTTGAACTCACTGGCGGCAGACTTTTTGACATAGGTATGAAGAAGCTAGTGCCATGATACCAAAAATGACTGGAAGTCAATGACAACTATGTGGAAAAATAAAGTACACATGTCCTGACCCAAACTTACTTTCTGGACATGCCTCATAATAATAATAAAATTTCTCCAAACCTTTTCAGTGTAACTTTTGTTTAATTGTATGGATCAAGTTAAGCATACTTAATCATGATTTTGAATTCTTGAATTTTTAAAAATTTTTATAACCTTTATATAGAAAAACATACCTGGGACGATTTATTCCGTCAGCTAATAACTGCCTTACTTCTCCACCCCAATCTGAGCTACTGGTCTGTTGCTGTAATGTACCTCTAAAAATTTCAAATAAACAAGTTAATGATCAGCTTTACAGTGAATTCAGAATTAACATTTAAAATTGACTAATGACTGAACTGCAGTATATTCTGCTCACATCATCAAATATGAAACTGTGAAACATGTCAGATAAAATGTTATTTTTCCTTGGCTAATTGTTATCACACATCGGTTATTATCAATTTTTATTTTATTTTATTTACAAACAACAAAAGATTATTATGGTTACCAAATCAGCAAGTGGTCTTGGCATACACTGTTTATTAAAAATAAGATACAAAGCATATGGTCAATCAATTCTCTATGTAGTATCTGAAGATTATCTTATATTCTTACTATTTTGAACAACTAAAAACATCTCCCAAAAATACTATGAAGTGCTTGAGAACTCAAATGAGAGTATGGCAATTACTATGAAATATTTTACTCTTTACAGCGACAAACCTAAAAATCTAAAAATATTTTAAGTGACAAAAATTAATATTTTAAAAAATTAATAAATTAAACATTAAAATGAAAACCAAAATAAGTCTGCAGCATTTGAACCCTGACTAAATTTAATAACTGCTGTAATAAATTTGCTATGAAAATTAGCAATAAAAAAACACTGACAGTGAAAATAGGCAAAATAAAAATATCAAATGCATCCTGAATGGAGAACTTAACAAGTTAAATATTTCAGATATTTAGACACAATTTTTAGTGAAAATGGTAAAATAAATATGGAAATATCCAATAAAAGTAGAAAAGCTGGTGTGGTAGGAAGTCAAATGAAGAAATTCATATGTAATCAGGAATAAATTGGTCAAAACACAAACCTAGCTGCATACAAGGCAGTGTTCCGACCAATTTTAACTTGCTGATCTGAGAACTAGATTAGAAATGTGTACACGTCAGGAATTTCATGATAACAATGAAGACTTGTACTGGATTTATTTATAACTTTAACACCTATATAAAGTAAAGAGCTGAGATTAATATCTCTTTTTTAATATCAAGTCTAATGCCGCTTTCCTTCATAATTTGATCCATAATAGATAACAGTGGAGACAGTGTGAACCCTTGTTTTACCTGATTTTACATGAAAGCATCTTGTATCTTGTTCTAACTTATGACTTCCAACTCAAACACAGACTATATATTGCTTGATATAATGTCTCTCTTATTATTTTTTTTTATGTTGCTCCCATCCAAAAAAAGGTTATTTTTCCTTTTTTTGTACTTTTGATTCATTTTTTTTTTATCTGGTCCCAGAAAATCCACTTTGATTTTCCTCCGAGTCTTTTCCTGCCATCCTAACTTGTTTAGCTAATCTTTCTTATCCCATTCTGTTTAAGTGGCCATACCATCTGGGATTAACTCTGCTAATGCATTCCTGAATGTTAACAATGTCAAGTTCTTTCCTAATATTCTTGTTTTTAATATATTGCCACTGATACCATCTGCTAATCTTTCTCAGGACTCTCATATCTGTGGTCTCCAGTTTTTGATCAAGAGTTTTATTTCTAACCCAGCTCTCAGATCCATAGGTTAAAATTGCTTTGAACACTGTCTTGTGTGCAGCTGGTTTAGTGTTTTGACTACACTCTCTCTCTCTCTCTCTTATTCCATATAAATTTATTCAGTCGACTGGCTAATCCTGCTGCTATTTCCAAATTTAATTTGCCATCTTAACTAAAAAGTGTGCCTAAACAGCTGAAATGCTTTACTTGTTCTATAGATTCTCCATTCAGGATGCAGTTGATGTTTTCAATGTTTCTGTCTACTGTCATTGCCTTTGTCTTTTTGGTCTGATATTTTTGTTATTACCATTATTATCTGATAATTCCAGGGAGTCAAGGACTCATCGAGGGAGGCTATAAACACCCAAACCAGCTGTCATACCTTCACTTAAATTCATTCACACTAGATACACTCACATCCCTAAAGGCAAGCAATTCTACACACTCATTGCTCTGTGAGAGAAAAGCTTAGCTCTTATCCCTTTCTTGACTGTGAACAAACTTAACTTCCATGGATGTCCCTGTGTTTGTTCTCTCCCCACCTTACATATAACAAAAAATTTCATCAAATGATATTTTATAACACCCATTCAAAAGTTTACAGACCACTATCACATCACCCCCTCTTTCTTTAACCAGAGTCTGTAATCCACATACTCACAATCTGCCCTCATAATTTCAATCCCACAATCCATACATATAATCTTTGTAACTCTTCTTTACATCCTTTCCACGGCTTCTTTATCTCCCTGAAACCCAGGAGACCAAATCTGCACACAATAATGCAGGTGTGGTCTAATCAAGACTTTATAAAGAGGCAAAATGACTTCCTTATATGTTAAGGTTCACTTCAACACTGCAATCATCCTCTGAGTTGTGTGTTGAAACTTTTGCTATATATGACCTTTGAACATCAAATTCCTATCCACCACGATGCCAAGATCCCTAGCCTAATCAGTTTCTTGTAGTATAACCCCACTTATAATATACTGCTGAAAATCTCATCACACCAAAGTACATAACTTTACACTTACTAACATTAAACTGATAGCCATTTTCGTTTGCCCAAATTTCCAGCCTACTCAAATCATTTTGTAAATGCTGGATATAAGTAGCATCCCTGATTTTTTCATCCAAATTTATTACAGCACTTATTTAATTTGGTCAGTGAATCCTGGACACCTGTCCAGAATTTATTTAGCAATATAACATCATCTGCATAAAGTAAAGAGCTCAGATTGACATCTCCAATTTTGATATCAGGTTTAATACCCCCTTTCCTTCATAATGTGATCCATATAGATGATGAATAATAGTGGAGATAATGTACACCCTTGTTGCACATCAAACTTAAAATCAAATATCTTCCTGTACCTCCTTCAATTCTGATGATTTACAACTCAAATACAGACTATTTATTGCTTGATATAATGTCACATTTACACCAATATAACAGGAGTGTTTTAAACAGCTTTCCTCTTGGCACTTAGTCATATGCCTTTTCCAGATTTACAAAACTTAAATACAGATCCTTGTTCTATTCCCATGATTTCTCAACTATTTGTCTTCAAGTGAAAATCTGATCCTGACAACCTCTACTTGTCCTGAACTCAGCTTGTTCTTCTTCTCTTCCAGAATTGTTCTTAGCTGTTTCACAACAATACTTGCATATACAGGGAGTCCCAAAATTCACACAAGATTTAAATTTAGCGCCATTTGTGCGGTAAAGTGTTGCCAACAACAAAAAAAAGACAGCGTGACAGCTGACAATTCAGGGTTATTAAAAATGGAGCACTACAAGAAAGAACAACGCATTTTCATTGTTGAGCAATATTTTAAAAATAATGAAGGTCTGGCAGCTACAGTTCGCAATTTTCCTACAAAATATGGTCAGAATAGTGATTTAACTTCATCAACTGTGAAAAGATTAATTAAAAAATTCAAGGAAACTGCATGAATTAGTGATCTTATACACTCTGGCTGTCATTCAACAGAAAACATCGAAGCAGTTCGTGAGAGTGTTGCTGAGAGTCCAGGAACATCAATTCGGCACCATGGTCTTGAATTGGGCATTTCGAGAAGCTCTCTACAGCGTATTCTCACGAAAGATTTGCATCTTTATGCTTACAAAGTTCAATTGACTCAAGAACTAAAGCCTACTGACCACACACAGCGAAGAGAGTTTGTTGAATGGATTATGGAACAACAACAAGTGGATGCTTAATTTTCGAACAAAATCATCTTCAGCGATGAGGCTCATTTTCATCTTGATGGCTTTGTTAATAGACAAAATTGTCGCATTTGGGGTTCAGAAAATCCACGAGTGATTGTTGAGAAACAAATGCACCCACAGCATGTGTCACTGTTTGGTGCAGATTTTGGGCTGGAGGCATCATCGGTCCATTCTTCTTCGAAAATGCGGCTGGTAAGGCAATAACAGTTAATGGTGCTCGCTATCGTGACATGATAATCCAGTTTTTTGTGCCTAAATTGCAAGATATGGATGTGGATGACATGTGGTTTCAACAAGACGGTGCCACATGCCATACAGCCCGAGAAACAATTCAATTACTGCATGAGTCATTTCCTGGTCGTGTAATTTCCCGTTTTGGTGATCAGAATTGGCCGCCCAGATCATGTGACTTAACGCCGTTGGACTTTTTTCTTTGGGGTTTTTTGAAGTCTAAGGTGTATGCCAACAAGCCCACGACCACCCACGCCTTGAAGGAGGAAATTGAGTGCTGTATCAACGAAATTCAGCCACATTTATGCAAAACGGTCGTGGAAAATTTCGACAAACGAGTGCGTATGTGCCAGCAAAGCCGTGGAGGCCATTTACTCGATATGCTATTCCATGCATAACCCTATACTGTATACTTTATGAATCAATAAGAAATTACAATTTTTAATTAAAAACCTGTGTTTTCTATCAAAATTACTTCTTGCATGAATTTTGGGACACCCTGTATATATACATAGTGGTTCCAGAACCAAAGGATAAACACTATTTCTGCAGATTACAACCGCAAATTTAGATGAATCAGATTCTGACAATTTGTATAACTGATGATTATGAATAGAAGTGGGTACATATTCAAATTTTCGAGTTGTGCATAAAGGGATGACATGGTGGCATTCAAGAGGATATGAGGCAAAAAGCTGTGCTAAGCAAATTGTGTTTGAAGGAAGCTTATTTCGTTATGGAATAAAGTTGCAAACTTGGATGTCTTGTAATGTCTCAGTGACATCATCTAGATGATTTCCTGTGGGGAAGAATTGTTTGAAAGTGTGAAGAAGGCCACACAATTACTGATACTGCCAGGGAGTTTAGAATCTTAGCGTTGTATCCAGGCTCTGGGCAGTGTTTCAAACCATGTTTTTTTTTCAGACATTTACTAGCATGAACACAGAATTTTGGTTATAATGGTAAAAAATAATCGACGCACCAATAATTGGTCAGCTTGCAAGTCAGCTCCATTCAAGCACAGGTACATGAATATTTTGACAAAGTATGGCAAAGTGTCTGTGACAAATAGGCCTATATGCCAAAAGTCTGTAGTCTGCATCCCTTTATCCACAGCTCATCGTAGAGCACATTTTCGGTGGTGTTGTATGCATAAAAATTGGACATGACACCAATGGACTAATGTATTCTTTACAGATGAAAGTCATTTTAGTCTTTCCTCCAATTCTAGATGACACTTGATCTGCAGTGAAAGTGGTACCACTTACCATTGCAAGAATGTTCTTGGAAAGGATAGATATGGCAATGGCAGCGTCATGCTGGAAAAAAAAGGCACCATGAAGGGTGAACAATATTGCAACAAAGTTCTTCAACATCATGTTCAACTATTCCATGGTGCTGTAGGCAAAGAATTCATTTTTATGGATGACAATGCCACACCACATCATACACAAACAGTGGAGATACTTCTGAAGACCAAGGATATTAATCGAATCTAGTGACCAGCCAACACACTATCTTGATCTCAACCCCACAGAATATGTTTGGGACACAATAGAGAAATGCATTGTTGCTCAAAAATTCGCCTCCAGAAAAAAACAATGTCTTATCCTTGCTATGAAAGAGGAGTGGACCAGTTTGCCTCAAGAATTCCTGAATCACTTGGTGCTAAGCATGGTATGACATTGTGAGAGCTACATCACAGTTCACGGTGGACATATTCCATACTGAAATGTCTCAGTGCATACTTTTCTGTAAGCACTGTACATTAATTCCTTAACAACATCCTTAGGAAATTTGTAACTTTTGCCAAAAACACGTTGCAATTTAATTTGTATGAGATTTATAAAACATTTTTGTGTAATATAATTTATTTGTATCCTGGCAATAAATTTATGTCCACATTTGTCTGTAGTCATAAAATTTTTTTCATATACAGGTAAAAATGTAGTTCTTTTGGACACCAGTGTGTGCATGTGTGTATGTGTGAATTGAAGTTAATTGGGCCACATTGAGAATAGCATAATTTGGTCCAATTAAGCTGCTAGCTCAATTAAGCAAAGTTGTATGTCAAGAGGTTTAAAGTGTATTGTGTCCCAAGCGTGTCCTATGGGGTTGAGATCAGGGTAGTGTGCTGGCCACTCATTTTGATTAACATCCTTGGTCTCCAGAAGTCTCTCTACTGTTTGTGTATGATGTGGTATGGCACTGTCATCCATAAAAATGAATTCTTCGCCTACAGCACCACAGAACAGTCGAACATGACAATGAACAACTTTGCCGCAATATCACTGCAACATTTTAGACATGTGTTTCATTTACTGAATAGCAAAATTACTGACTTATAAACAATTGGCTTTAATTAAATTAAAATATTTGCTATAAAAATAATTTCACTGATATTCATATTAAACAGGCATGCAACTGTTAACAGTTAATAAAGTAGGAATCGATTGTAGCTTTTTTTTTTTTTATCGACTGCAATTAAACAAAAGTGGCACAGCTATCTAGTGCAGATATAGCACTGTGGCTACATGAAACAGTCACAATCCAGTGATAACTTTTCTAGCATCCTGAACAGTCAATTGTTCAAGCTTGGAGGGTCATCCTCATCACTTTCTTGTTCTTCGAATGGTCTCCGATGTTTTGCTACAATTTCCTCCTCAAAACCTTAATTTTTATTATAGTATTGAAGACCGACATCAATGGATGTAAACTCTTCATACTTTCTGATGTAGTTCACATCTAATGGGACATAATTTTCACTGCTTTCAGAACTTTGTTGCAATATCGTTCAGCAGTCATAGTCTCTTTTTCCAGCACTTGTAGTTCAATGTGTTCATTAATCATGACTCCCCACACCATGATCCCCAGTACTGCCTTATCTATCCCTTTCAAGACCATTCTTCAGATGGTAAGCTGTACCACTTTCACATCCCCCAGAACAGGCAAACTGACCCATGAACACATGCATCTAAAGACATAGAACACACTGGGAGGCATAGGGCTAACAAGTCATAGTCCCTTTTTCCAGCACTTGTAGCTCGATGTGTCCATTAATCATAATGCCTCCCCATACCATGATTCCAGCACTGCCTTATCTATCTCTTTCAAAAATATTCTTGAGATGGTAAGCAGTACCACTTTCATGGCAGATCAAGTGTCGCCTGGAATCAGAAGAAAGACTAAAATGACTCATCTGTTAAAGACTACATTAGCCCAATTTTTATGGATACAAGAACACTGAAAACATGCTCTACAATGGACTGTGGATAAAGAGAAGCAGACTACAAGTCTTCAGGCATATAGGCCTACTTATTGCAGACATCTTGCTACAGTTTGTTGAGATAACTGCATATCTGTGCTGGAATGGAGCCAACTTGCAAGCTGACCTACCATGCATCGATTATATTTTACTGTTATAACCAAAATCTGTCTTCATGCTGTGATAGAGTAAGGGCGACCTCAGCAAACGTCTGAAAAAAAAAAAGCATTAGACTGGTTTGAAATGCTGCCAAGAGCATGAATACAATGCTAAGTGAAATTCTAAACTCTTTCTGGCAATATGTGATTGTCTGTGAAAATACTATTAGTGGTGAGCGGTAGATAGCATTGATGTAGTTGTGGTTGGTTGTAGAGTAAATGCCCTCCCTCGATGAGTCTCTGGACTCCTTGGAGGTGTCACATAACAATAATAATAATAATATTATCAGTAATTGTGTGGCCCTCTTCAAGATTTCCAATAATTCTTCCTCACATGAACTCATCTAGATGATGTCATTGAAACAGTAAGAATCCAAGTTTGCAACTTTATTTCTTCACGAAAAGAGCTTCATTCAAACAAAATTCGCCTTTTGCTTTTATCCTGTTGAGTGCTACCACATGATCCCTTTGCCTGCAATTTGAAAATCTGAATGTATACCTGATTTCTACTCAAAATCATGTTATATAAACTGCCCAGCCTCCATAGCTCAATCAGTACCCTTTGATTGGAAAGACCTGGGTTCGATTCCCCAGAACAGGCAAATTGGCCCACGAGCACAAGCATCTACAGAAATAGGACACACTGGGAGGCATAGGGCTAACTACCTTATCCTCGATATGGTAGCGGCTAAATGAACAGAAAATTCTCAACACTGTAAGGTAAAAGAGGAGGGAAGGAATAAGGATATAAACATTCAGAAGGTGATTCTTCTGAACTTGTGGTTGTAATATTCAAAAAGTGTGTTCATCCTTAGGTTTTGGACACCAGTGTATATAAATCCACTCTCCAACCTCGCTAAGAGTGAATTTTTCTGATTGTCCTCAGATGAGAGGACAAATTTCATCCAGGAAAAACATTTCGTGTTTGATCTATATAGAGCAAGCTTATCGATCATATAAAAAAAAGATGAATATACAAAAAATACAAAAATAAATAATAAAAATCTTTTTATTGTATTAGGCCTATTGGACTGTTACAGAGCTATCCTAAGCCCTTTCAAGCCGTACCTGTCCTGAGGATAAGGTGGTAGGCCCTATGCCTCCTGGCATGTCCTATGTCTGTAGATGTGCGTGTTCACAAGGCTGGTTTGCCTGCTTGCAGAAGGAAAAACCCCAGATAAACTGGGGAGAAAAACCCTGCAATCCATGCCCAAGACTGGCTAACTTGGCAATGTCTTAGAAAGCTCCTAAGCTTCTCACGTCAATGATGGGAATTGAACCCAGGACACTCCTTTCCCAGGCATACTGTTGTGAAGCGCATAGCCACTCGGCTAACCGCGCAGGCGGACTAATCATAAAAACAGAAAATATCATGAATCCAACCACAGTACTAATGTACGAAAATACTTTTCATGAGTAAACAAAACAACAACTAGGAAGGAAAAAACTCTTGGCAAAAATCACACTAAGAGATTTAGTTCAAATGAAGAGCTAGAGAATTTATAATCAACAACCTGTAATGTTACATTTATCCTGAGACAAAAATCCAAACAATATTAAAAAAAAAAAAAAAAAAAAAAAAAAAAAAAAAAAAAAAAAGGTATGCATGCTTCACTGATCTAAAAAAAACCTTTCTATGAAATTCAGATATCACCTGAAACTATTAGAAAAAATTCCTGCCACAGAAAAGAATTTGAATTTATTTTTTATCTTTAAAGGTAGCTATGGCAATTATAAAACTAACAGTAATAAACTTCAATGAAATTACAAATACAGTCATACCCCAACTTACGTGGTTTCTTATATGTACGTATTTCCATCCCGCTTCATGCCTCACCACTAGTCGTATCTTTCTGGCACCAGCCACATTCGCCAGTGTTCCACATGCTGTGAACAAGCGCTGATGTGTTTCGCGCGGTCTCCATTCATACACGATTTTTATAGTCTACAAACCTTGCAATTGTTTAATGTTATGTTCTTGATAAAAATTTTATCACAAAAAATAATAATGTCATCTAAAAGAAGCAAGTCCGATTCTTCTACAGCTAGCAAGAAAAGAAAACCAATGATTTTGGAAACAAAACTCAACATTAGTAAGGATTTTGAAGGCGGAATGAAAATTTGTGAGCTAGCAAAGAAGTTCGATCTAGGAATCCACAGTAAGAACAATCATAAAAGAAAGGTTTGCAGATTTTGGAGGACATAGATTCTAACGAGAAACAAATTGTAGCCACAAGGCAAGGAATAAAAAAATCATTAGCTTGCTATGAAGAAATTTTGCATGACAAGAAAAAGAAATTATGCCGTCAGACGAATCTATTAGATTTTATGAAACCATCGGCATCGAAATAACTTTTTTTATGTACGAAAAACTACAATTATGATTATATTTCTTAAAAAATATAGGTGTTTTTGTAAACCTTTGGTCCCAATTGTATGTTTGTATATATAAATTACATGCAAAATTATACCCCGAGTTACGTGAATTCGACTTACACACTTTTTGTTGGTCCCACCTACCGCGTAATTTCAGGGTTTTAGTGTATTGCATATACTGAAAATACCAGCAAATATCATCAGTGTATGGAAACAAAGCAAATCAAAGAACAGGAATACTACCAGGAATGTATAACAATCAGTTTATTGATTAAAAATGTTGCTGCATGCTAGAAATTAACATTAATAAAGAAAATTTAAAACTGTTTTTGATGTTTACATAAGATCAGAATCTTAAGTGGTTACAATTTAAATGCTTAAATGAAATCTTAAATGGTTACAATTCTCATCACATCCAACAGACTCCCACATTCCAACATCTAAGGATTCTTTAACAGATCCCAAGGCAAAAGTTACAAATTTTCTAAGGAAAAAACAGCCTGGTATATAAAGAGAAAGGTGACCAGCAAATTCATGAACAGTACAAGGCAAGAAATGCAAAATCAGATTATGAGTAGAATCTAGCCAAGCAGGCCAAAGGAAATCCCAAAGAGTTCTTTCGTTATGTGGAAAGTAAGAGGAAGAATGACTATGGAAGAGTAACCTTAATGAGTGATGATGATAATGAGGAGACAGAAGCAGATAAAATAGTTGTGTTAATGAGTGACCACTTTGCAAGGGTATATCATCCTAGTGAGGTTACTGCTTTAACCTTTGTAGCATACACTAATGTGGGAAGAGAGGTGGATAAATTGAAGGTTCTCAGGATATTGCAGAATCTCAATGTAAATACAGCTGTGGGATTAGATGGGATATTAGCTAAGCTATAATGCGAGAATCTTCAAGTGAGGCAATGCCTTTGACTAGACTATTTAATTTGAAACTCAGCTCTGGTAGAGTTCCAAGGGAGTGGGAAGAGGGTAAAATAATTCCTTTGCATAAGGGAAGTTCTAAGACTGCAGTAGCAAATTATAGACTAATCGGTATCTCAGGCATGGTGGTAAAAGAACTAGTAAAATTGGTGAAAAAGAGAATTCAAGAACGGGTAGATAAAAATATGATACCATATGAGGATCAACATGACTTTGTGAAGGGTCGGTCATGCCTTAGTAATTTACTAACTTTCTATAATAGAGTAACAGCTGAGTTGGATAAAGGAAATGGCTACACGATAGATTTTGCTGAATTTTGCAAAAGCATTTGGCAGAATACCACACGAAACTCTATAAAGCAAATTAGAACAAATGGGAATGGATATGACACTGGCTAAGTGGATAAGAGGGTAGCTGATATCAAAGAGTGGTATATGGAGAGGAAGAATTGAGGCAAAAAAACAGGTGACTAGTGGTGTGCAGCAAGGCTCAGTGCTGGGACCATTGCTGTTTAATCTGTACATAAATGATATAAGAAATAATCTCAAAGGAAATATTCAGTTGTTTGCTGACAATGCAAAATTAAGTAGAGTAATAGTTAATCAAGGCAATGTGGAGAGATTATAGGACCATTTAAATAGGCTGTCAGTATGGGCAAAAGTTAATGGGTATCAGTTTAAAGTAGAGAAATGTAAAGTTATGCATTTTGGGATAAACAGATTAAGCTGGGTACAGCCTTGATGGCACTGTACTCCAGGAAATAGATGCAGCTAGAAATTTAGGAGTGATGGTAGATAGAGAGTTAAAGTTTAGAGGACATATTGCTAAGGTAGTGCATAAGATTACTTGGGTATTAAAGAACACATTAACAAATAGAGATAAGGAAGCTATTATTCCTCTTTATAAGGCCTTGATATGCCCACATCTGGATTACTGTGCACAAATCTGGTCCCCCTGGGTTTCTTGATGAGGAAGTGGTGGGGAGGATTCAGAGGTGAGTGACCAAGATGGTGAGTGGCCTGTGGAATATTCCCTATGAGGATAGATTGAAGGTGTGTGGATTGCAGAAGTTGGTTGATAGGAGAAAAAGAGAGGATAAACAGATTAATAAACACGTTACTTAAAAGGTTTTATAGGAGAGATGCAGGAAAATGTTGCAGCACTTGGCTAGAGGGACCAGAACAAGAGGTCATCCCTGGAAATTGAATTAAAGTGTGGTTAGTAGGGGTGTGATTACTAGATTTTTTGCTTGGAGAGTTGTAAATGAGTCTGATGGGTTGCCAGAGTCAGTTGGGAGTGCTTTGTCTGTTAATGGGTTCAAGGAGATGTATGATAGATTGTGTGGATAGACTGGGTCTCCCGCAACGAGTCTTCAAACTCCATGGAGGTGCCCTTAGAATAATAACAACTAAACTTCTCATCTGTTACCACTTACAAAACACAAACTGTCACCTCTCTCTTTAGCTGGTGTTTACCAGATTCCTTGTGAATGTAATTTGATGTACTTTGGGCAGACAAGCCCATTCTGTGAAAAAAGAATTAATGAATATCAGGACTACACTGAATTCTTGAAATCTCAAAAGTCTGGTATGCACAGCATAGTACTGACACAAAAAACAGTATCTTGTGAGATGAAGCTCAACTTCTCCACAGAACAGAGAGAAGATGTAAAACTTTTACATCAGCCTAACCTGAACTGGAATGATTCTCTCTCTCCCAAAGGCTTGAGAGATTCTCATCTTATGTAAACATCAAAAAGTTTTTAATATTATTTATTAATATTAATTTCTAGCACGTTGCAACTGTTTTTAATTGGTAACCCAACTGCTTTATGTACCTTGTATTCCTGTTCTTTGATTTGTTTGTTGCTTCCATATACTAATGATGCAGTTATTTTCAGTATGAAATATTTGTACTTTCATTAAAGTTTATTACCGTGGTTATTGTATAATTTTTTTTTTTTTTATTATAATAAGACATGGGGTGTCAGGCACATATTCAGAGCAATGACATTTGAAAGTAGTGGCTCATATCTCAAAGAGACATCATGATATTCACTGGACATCTGGTGCCGCAAGGTCACTGTTGCTCAGTGATGTGCCACACCAGTCCTCACCAGGTGATACTGTTGTATTCATTTCTGGAGGTTTCAACTCGCTGAGGATCGGTCACTCCAGACACACCATCCATTCATCTCAATGATGGTCTACCCCTTCCTGTTTTTCAAGGAACTTCTTCCTGTTTTTTCAAGTCCTCCTTCCATCCTTTGCATCAAAGTATTTCAACTTTCTTCTGTCAATCCTTTCTAGCACCTAGCTGTTTGTCCACATTTTAGTATATGTTATTCTCAACAGCCTTCTATAACACCACATCTTAAATGCAGCTATCCATTTGCTATCAGACTTCTTTAGGGTCCAAGTCTCACATATGTCACTGTCGGAAAAAGAACTACATCCAGACTCCTTAACTTTGTTCCTGTGGAGATAGATCCATCCTTCCAGATTTTAGACAAATCTCCGATTGTTTTAGCCATTCCTTATCTTCTTCTGACATCTTCTGAACAGAAATTCTTCACAATAATGGATCCCAGGTACTCGAACTTGCTGACTTCCTTGATTCTTTCTCCATTAAGGTACTGTATCATCAGCATACCTCAGATTACTGATCAACCTACCATCTATCCTAATTCCTGTCTTAAGATCATCTAATGCTACACACATACCACCCTCAGCATAGATACTAAACAGTCGTTCTTGCCCGACTCCCTTTCCAATATTAAACAAATCAGTTAATCCAACACCTGTTCTTACTGTGGCTTCTTGCTCATTGTATGAGTTAGTTATCAACCTGATAAAATGTTGAGGGGAAACAAATTATTTTCATTACTTCCCAGAGTTTCAAATTCTAAACACAGTCAAAAGCTTTGGAGTAGTCTATGAAATCTATTACCATAGAGAGTCTAAATTCTTTATATTTTTTAATGATCTGTCTAAGTCAAAGTATCTCATCTCTGGTACCTTTACCTTTCCTAAAACCTGCTTGTTCCTCAGGCATCTCTGGCCTCATCTCATTTAGAATAATCTTTAATAAAATCAATCTCACTTGTGTGAAAGATCAATAG
The DNA here is from genome assembly GCF_054136105.1 of Typopeltis vanoorti. Lineage (NCBI taxonomy): Eukaryota > Metazoa > Arthropoda > Arachnida > Uropygi > Thelyphonidae > Typopeltis > Typopeltis vanoorti. The sequence continues at coordinate 72,117,573 of NC_143573.1, read as the reverse complement.
TTCTATAGTTCTTGCAACACTTCATATTTCTTTCTTGTGTTGTGATATGAAAACCGACTTCTTCAAGTCTCTAGGCCATGATCCTGTCTCCCATATTCTTGTAATCAATCTATGAAACATTCTTATCCCTCCATCCCCTGTGGCCTCAATTAACTCTGCTAGGATTCCAAATGAACCTAGGGTCTTATTGTTGTTAAGCTGTTTTAACTACTCTTTCAATCTCATGCCTAAGTGGAGGTAGTTGCAAATTGAAATGTTACTGGGTGAGAGGGTTCCCCAAATTTTCCTAATCCTATCTGCTGTACAGTTCCTCACAGTATTCTTTTCATTTATTTTTGATTTCCCGTTCTTCTGTTAGTACTTCCATTCCTGTCTTTGATGACATTTAGGCTTTAGACCATGAACTAAACAAGGCATCCTTTTATAACTGTGCCTCTTCATCTGGAACAATACCTCTTCACATTTATTCAGCATAAAAATTTTTCCTTGTCCTGCCTCATGGTTCTTCTGACAAAGAACCATGTAATCTGTTACATTCTTCAGTTTCTATGTCTCTTTGTTTCTCCAACTGCCTCCGTTCAATTAGATCCCATAATCCATGGGTCTCATGGTCTTCTAATTGGGCTTAGATACTTCTTTACTGTATCCTGCATTATAACCCTGACTCCTTCCCAGACAAGTAAGTTCTCCTCACTTGTCTCAGAGAGACATGACAGCATAAATTATCCATCTCAGTTAAGTCAAGTAAGTCAGCTAAGTCAACCCTTTTCTCTTCTTTCTTAATTAATGGTTTTTATTTTAGTGCTTAGTCTTAGTGCCGTAAGCCACTGCTAGTCATCAAATAATATGTTACACAAGTGATAGTTATTACTAGTAGAACATAAAGATGAATTACAAAATTTAATGTTTAACTGCTTGTACCAAATATTTATACAACATGAAAATATTAAAATGGGTGGCAACAATCTTTCTAAAACCAGAAAGGATGCAAATTAGAAGTGATCTAATCACACTTCAGTATAATACTTGGATGGCTGGAACATCGAAAAAGAAGCAAGACAATAAGTAATAAAATTAATAAAAACATTAGTCTGTTTATATTATCTCATATCAAGAAACACAAATATACTTACTGAAACTAAAGTTCAAAATATGTAACTTGCTTATCAGATCAATTAGGACAAACTCAGTGGAAACAATACCTAATATTATGTGTGTTCAGGCTTAAGTGCTGTGAAGAATTCATGTTAGAGGTTTAATGGAATATTAACAGCACTGAGAAAGGATTAAAACTAATTTTAATACTTCCAATATTTTGTCTCCGTCACAGAGACATCTTTGGGGGATTACAAAAACTTTTTGTAACAACACATGCACAAATACAATACAGAGTGAAACTCAAGTCCTATTTGCAGGTGACCTGGGATGTAAAGAGAGATCTCTGATAATTAAAGTTTCCCAAATTTTGGGAAGTTTAATGCAACCGTATTTGTTTAAATTAGGTTGATTCCTAAGTGCAGATGCAGATTCAAAGAATAGTCTTTCTTTTTTGAATTTACTATGGTGGAGCATGGTAGTTTTTTCCAGGAGATCATGTGGGACGTATCCAAAACATGGTCTGCAAGGCCAGATTGACCATAATCGTGTGTGCAGATGTAATAACTGTGTTCTTCTAACTGGATGGATGCTGACCTGCCTGTTTGTCCAAAGTAGGCAAGTTTACAGGAACAAGGTACTCTATATACACCAGGCACTGAAAGAGGAGGGAGCTGGTCTTTAATGGAGCGGATAAGGGTAGCAAGTTTACGGTGGGGCTTAAAAGCTGTATGGAGGTTGTACTTTTTTAATGTTCTGGCTATTTTTTCTGAAGTACCACGGATGTAAGGAATGATGATCCTAGATAGGACTTTAGTTTCACTCTGTATTGTATTTGTGTGTGTGTTGTTACAAAAAGTTTTTGTAATCCCCGAAGATGTCTCTGTGACGGAGATGAAATATTGGAAGTATTAAAATTAGTTTTAATCCTTTCTCAGTGCTGTTAATCCATTAAACCTCTAACATGAATACCTAATATTATAGCATTACAGATAATGCAGACATGTCAGATGGAAAAACAGATGCCTACACCTGACTAGATAGTCAAGTTTTACTATAACAAACTTGTAGGGACTGAGGAAATAACATCTTGAACTATATTTGCTTAGTGTGAAATTTCTTCATAACATTAACGATGCTAGTATATAATACATTCATTCATCTTATTAACTCTTCATTAAATTGTGAGATGAAAGTGAAATAAAGAATAAAGGCAATTGGAAGAAATGCGATATAATATAAATAAAAGATGGGCTGAAAAAAGAAAAGAATAGAAGAAGCATATTGAAAGAACAAAACATAATAGAAGTAATGTATATATGTATCATACACGAATGTACAGATGCACACAACGCATATGTATTAACATATATATATATATATATATATATAAAGAAGGGGAAAAAAACAACTAATATCTATAGGTCTATTGACTCATGATATTTTATTTTATAATTTACATTTTATATTATGCAATTTACAATACATAAATCAGTAAATACTAATCAAGAAATAATAAATTATCTTACATAAGATCAAAATTTTCTGGGTAGTGAGTAGTCTCTGTTCGAGGATAGCTAATATATCCCTGAGTATAGAGTGTTTCTGCTATCTGCATAGCATTATGAGGTCCCATTCCTAATCCTGAACTTGCAATTCTCATTAATTCTACAGTATTCAGTGCTAGTGGACGTGAACGAGACTTTTCTTTCTGAGATACTCCTGTTACCCTTAAAAGAGTCAAAATCATAATTTTGAGAAAGAATGTATTAACTCATGCATATATTGATTTGCAACAAAATAAAGAAATTTGCATTTTATATATTCAAACAAATCCTTAAAAAAAGAATAAAAAACTTGTTTCAGAGAGAGAGAGAGAGAAAATAAAATTTTTCCTTGTATATATAAACCATATCTTACACAAAATTACATTTAGTTAATTCTGATTTCTAAATTTCTTTCCCACTAATAAATTATTTCCACTCAGATGCAGACAAAATATCCATTTAAACTGGAGGAAGTGGAGGGGTATTACACTCAGTTCTTAATAATTTGTGGCTGCTTAATAATAACATCCCTAATATACAAAAAACTAAATTATCTGTCAAAAGTAAAAACCTAAGTAATAATAAAAATACAGACAAATTGGCCATGAGAGAACACACAACTTACAAACAAAAATACTATTGTTGTCGTTGGTGGTGGTGGTGGTGGAACCCGTTGATGGTAGTAGTATTGCTGTGAATAGTTGGATAATTAAGTAGGAGTAGAGTAGAGTAGAATGCAGGGTAAGTAGTGCATGGGAGATAGTTAAGGGTCATCTAGAGGAAGCAATATTAAATTATATACCTAAGGCAGTGTTTCTTAATGTGGGGCATATGCCCCACAGGAGGGCAATTTGAATATTTTGGGAGGGGGGGGCAATTAGAAAATATATTGCATTTGTCACCTCATATACTGATATACTCAACTATCAACTATCAGCATTGAGGTGGGGCATCAAAATCTTTGAGGCGTTGAGGTGGGGCATGATCCAAAAAACACTGACCAGGTAAGGAGGGTTGATCAGGTAGGAGTTAGATGGATGAGTAATATCATTAAGCGTGAGCTGCAGAAGAAGAAAATGCTGTGGAGGATATATCAGAAGAAAGGTGATCAGCAAACTCTTGAATAGTACAAGACTCAGGCAAGAAAGGTGACCAGCATGGCATGGAAGGCAAAATCAGATTATGAGAAGAATCTAACTGAACAGGCCAAAAGAGATCCCAAAGAGTTTTTTCATTATGTAGCAAGTAAGAGGAAGAATGACTATGGAAGATTAACCTTAATGAGTGGTGATAGTGACAGAAGCAGATAAAATAGTTGAGTTACTGAGCAACCACTTTGGCAACGGTATATCATCCAAGTAAGATTACTGCTTTAACATATGTGGACACTAATCTGGGAACAAAATTGGAGGTTCTTAGGATATTGAAGAATCTTGATGTAAATAAAACTGTGGGATTAGATGGGATATCAGCTAAGAATGTGCAAGGGAACTGGCATCACTAAGATCTTTAATTTAAGTCTCAGCTCTGGTAGAGTTCCGAGGGAGTGGAAAGAGAGCAAAGTAATTCCCTTGCATAAGGGAGGTTTCTAAGACTACAGAAGTAAATTATAGATCAATCAGTATCTCAGGTGTGGTGGTAAAAGTATTGGAAAAATTTCTCAAAAAGAGAATGGGTGAATAAAAATATGATACTGTATGATGGGCAACAAGGCTTTGTGAAGGATAAGCCATGCCTTAGTAATTTACTAACTTTTTATAATAGAGTAACAGCCGAGTTGGAAAATGGAAATGGCTACACAATGATTCTAGATTTTGCAAAGGCATGTGACAGAATATCACATGGAACTCTGTCATGCAATTTACAACAAATAAGGATGGATATGATACTGATTAATAATGGGTAAGAGGAGGGTTGCTGGGCAGATATCAAAAGTGGTATGAGGATGGTCTGAAAAGTTCTGGGCCTAACAATGAAAAAACGAATTTATAATTTCAAAATTATTTTTATTTTTCAACATAATCTCCCTTAAGACTATTACATTTATTCCAGAGATGATCCAGTGCCATTATCGTGTCCCTGTAGTGGTTCTCAGCAAGATCTGCAGAATACTCCTCTACAGCTGCAATCACCTTTTGATTCGAAGAAAAATGCTGACCAGCAAGGAAGAGTTTAGTTTTGGAAATACGAGGGTTGTTTGAAAAGTTTGGTAAAAAAATAAGTTAAATGCATTTTTTTGGAAAAAAAAATCACCTTTATTTCTCAACATAGTCTCCATCGAGGTCTACACATTTAGTCCAGCGAGTTTCCAATTGTTTCATCCCATCTAAAAAGTAGGATTTGTCAAATTGGGCAAAATAGTCATTGACAGCCTTGATGACATCCTCGTTCAAAGAAAATTTTTTTCCCACCAAGCCAAGTTTTTAAATTTGGGAACAAGAAGAAGTCACGTGGGCCCAACTCTGGAGAATATGGTGGATGTGGAACCAATTCAAATCTCAATTTGAATAATTTTGCCATTGCGATGGCCAATGTGTGGGACGGTGCATTGTTTTGATGAAAGAGCACTTTTTTGTGCATCAATCTAGGGCGTTTTTTCCTTCATTTCTTCTTTTAAACGGTCCAACAATAACACATAATAAACTTCTGTTATTGTCTTACCCTTTTCAAAGTAGTCTATCAATAATTCCTTGGGAATCCCAAAAAACAGTGGCCTTCACCTTCCCAGCTGAAAAAACAGTCTTCGCTTTTTTCGGTGCACTTTCACTGGGCACTGTCCACTGTTTTGACTGCTGCTTGAACTTAAGTGTGTAGTGGTGGATCCAAGTTTTGCCTACAGTCATGAATCGATGCAAAAAATCCTGCAAATTGCAATTAAACATGCCAAACACTGCATTGAAATGTCTTTTCGCATGCGTTTTTGATGCGACAGTCAACAATCGTGGCACCCATCGTGCACACAGCTTTTTCATTTGCGATTTTTCATTGCAAATGAAATTGATATTATAATAGATGCCTACAATCTCAGCAATCTCATACACTTTCACTCGGCGGTCTTCCATAACGATATCATGGATTTTGTCGATTATTTCCTTTGTAGTGACCCCAGTCACTACAAAGGAAATAATCGAATCAGCATCTGGAGCATGCTTCATCTTCGATGGACTTACGACCACGTTTAAACTCACTTATCCAAAAATAAAGTCTTTACTGCTGGTGCAGAGTCCCCATGAACTGCATTTAACTCGGTTTTGATCGATCTACGTGGCAGTCCACTTCTTCAAATAAAAGTGTTTTATCACTGCATGAAACTTGTTTTTCTACATTTTTATGAAAAATGTGAACACAGTCATTTTAAATGTTTGCCAAACGAGAACTACATGTCAAGCATGGATAAAATTTTGGCAAGGTTCGTGAAAAAGATGATATGTGCCAACACTGGTATGAATGAACGAATTATGTCGCTGTCTATGGAAATTTACCAAACTTTTCAAACAACCCTCGTAGTTTTGGGAAACATCCACCCTATTCCCCAAATCTCAGGAATAGTCTTTGTTCCGACAATTCATGGCGCAGATCCCTTAATTTTCCCATTGCCAAAACATCTTTGTGGGCAGGTGCATTGTCATGATGAAAGATTATTTTTTTTCTTCTGCAAACAACCGGTCTTTTCTCGCGAATTTTGTCATCTTCGTCTAGTCTGGTTAAAAGATGGGAATAATATACCCCGGTTATTGCTTTACCCTTTTCAAGATAATTAATATACAAAATGCCTTTAGCATCCCAAAACACCAAAGTCATGGCCTTTCCTGTCCACTGTTTGGACTCTGGTGTGTAATGGTGAATCCAAGTCGCATCCATAGTAATAAACTGACACAAAATCAGTTTCATTTTTGTTCAAATGCTCCAAGCACTGTTCAGAGATTTTCACGTGGGTGCATTTTTGATATGCTGTGAGCAAGCGTGGCACCCATCTTGCACAAAGCTTTTTCATTTGCAATTCTTCATACAAAATATATCCTTCGTGTTCTTTTGAAATGCCTATAGTATCAGCAATTTCATGCACTTTCACTTGCCGGTTATCCAATACCATATCGTGCACTTGATCAATGATTTCTGGCGTTGTTACACTTTTTGGACATCCTTCACGTGGATCATCTTCAAGGCTGGTACGGCCACATTTAAACTCAGCAGCTCATTTCTTAATTGTCGAAAATGAAGAAGAGTGACCCTAAACATTTATGAACTTCAAATGAATTTCTTTTGGCATGAAACCATCTTTTACAAAGAATTTTATAACCGCACAATACTCAATTTTATCCATTTCAAAGGATACAGACAACACTTTTGCTTCAGACAGCTGTATAAAACAAACTACTTGATAGAATGACTTGCAATTTCACATGGATGCTTATGACAGATGTACCAACTTAGAAAAAAAAAAAAAACGTGTAGATAGTGTTGCCATCTATGGTCGAGGCTGAGAACTTTTCAGACCACCCTTGTATGCGAAGGTGCAGAATCAAGGCGAAACAGGTGACGAGTTTTGTGCAATGAGGTTCAGAGCTGAGACCACTGGTGTTTAATTTGTGCATAAACAATTAGGAAATAACTTGAAAGGAAATATTCAGTTGTTTGCTGATGATGCAAAATTAGGTAAAGTAATAGTTAATAAAGGCAATGTGGAGAGCTTGCAGGAGAATTTAAGTAGGCAGTCAGTATGGGCAAAAGATAATGGGTATCAGTTTAATGTGGAGAAATGTAAAGTCATGCATTTTGGAATAAACAGATTACAAGCTGTGTTCCACATTGATGGAACTGTATTCCATAAAACAGATGAAGCTAGAGATTTAGGGATGGTGATATACAGGGTGTAGAGGACATATTGCTAAGTTAACCCATAAGCTTACTTGGCTACTGAAAAACACATTAACAAGTAGAGATAAAGTTGTTATTCCTTGAAGGATCCACACCTGGATTACTGTGCTCAAGTCTGGTCTTTTGGGTTTCTTGGGGATGAGGAAGCAGTGGAGAAGATTCAGAAGTGAGTAACCAATACAGTGATTAGTCTGTGGAATGTTCCCTATGAAGGCAGATTGAGGGTGTGTGAATTGCAGAAGTTGGTTGATAGAAGAAAAGAATGGATAGATATGATAGAAACATTTAAGTTGCTTAAAAGGTTTTATAGGATAGATGCAGGAGAAAATGTTTCAACACTTGGCTAGAGAGGGCAGAATAAGAGGTTATCCTAGGAAGATGAATAAAGGTGAGGTTAGCAGAGGTGTGAGGACTAGATTTTTTGACTGGAGAGCTGAAAATGAGTGGAATCGGTTGCTAGAGTCAGTTGCGAGTACTTTGTCTATTAATGGGTTCAAGGAGAGATATGATAAATTGTGTGATAGTTTGGATCTCCTGTGATGAGTCCTTGAAAGAGTCATGTAATAATACATTAATAACCAATGTCCAACGTAAAGCAGAGAAAATGCTTAGTGTTATTAGACATACTCAGCATCCATGCCACATCCACAGCACTTTGCAGATGTCATTTATAGTTCATCTTTAATTTCTAATCTACTAATTTGCAAACTGTGAATCCTTCTTTTTTCAGGATTACATGAATCAAAAAGATGTTTCATAAGCTGAAGGCGAGTTCTACATCATTTAAAAGCAAGTCCTTGATAAAATAAAAGATTCGTGTATAACAATAATTAATCTGTATATTAGTGACAACAATTGCATGTGTTACTGTTCATCAAGATCACATACTCATTTTCATACTTTTTCTCTGGTTGAAATGCTTTATGAAACATCCATGTGACTGACTTTTTACCAAGAGAGATTTTTGCACTACATTGGCATGGAAATCAGTTCAGACATCCTTGAACTATCTTTTAATATATGAAATGAGATGCAAGGCATCTTAGTCTGCTGCCACACATTATGTTTTTCTCTCACTGTGTGACAGAATTTGTTATCTGAGAGAGGCTATAAATCATCCAAACCATCTGTCATACCTTATCCAGGTTATGCAATAGCTCTTCAACCTCATTTTCATGCACTTTTAACTCTTCATCCAGCATAGCAGTAGCACTGTGCACCATGTGACATACAACTGGTTGATATATCTTAGCAAAGTGAGATACTCATTACGAGGGTGGTCTGAAGAGTTCTCGATCATAGATGGCAACACTATTCGCAACATTTTTTTTTTTCTAAGTTGGTACATCTGTCATAAGCATCCATGTGAAATTGCAAGTCATTCTATCGAGTAGTTTGCTTTATACAGCTGTCTGAAGCAAAAGTGTTGTCTGTATCCCTCGAAATGGATAAAACTGAGAATCGTGCACTTATAAAATTCTTTGTGAAAGAAGTTTAACTGCAAAAGAAATTCATTCGAAGTTAATAAAAGTTTATAGCCACTCTTCTCATTCATTTCCGACAATTAAGAAATGGGCTGCCAAGTTTAAACTGAGTTCAAGGCTGCCGTACCAGCCTTGAAGATGATCCACATGAAGGATGTCCAAAAAGTGTAAGAACACCAGAAATCAGTGATCAAGTGAACGATATGGTACTGGATGACTGCGAGTCAAAGTGCGTGAAATTGCTGAGACTATAGGTATTTTAAAAGAACATGTAGGATATATTTTGCATGAAGAATTGCAAATGAAAAAGCTTTGGCAAGAGATGGGTGCCGTGCTTATTCATAGCAGATCAAAAACATACTCGCATGAAAATCTCTGAGCAATGCTTGGAGCATTTTAACAAGAATGAAACTAATTTTGTGCATCGATTTATTACTATGGATAAATCTTGGATTCACCATTACATACCAGAATCCAAACAGCAGTCAAAACAGTGAACAGAAGCAGGTTGTTCTGCACCTACTTTGTCTTCTCCATCAGCAGGAAAGGCCATGACATTAATGTTTTTGGATGCTAAAGGCATTTTGTTTATTAATTATCTTGAAAAGGATAAAACAATAACCGCGGAATATTATTCTGATCTTTTAACCAGACTAGACGAAAAAATTTGTGAGAAAAGATCCGGTTTACAGAAGAAAAAAAATCATCCTTCATCAGGACAATGCACCTGCCCACAAAGCGGTTTTGGCAATGGGAAAATTAAGGGATCTGCACTATGAATTGTTGGAACATCCACCCTCTTCCCCAGATTTGGCTCCCTCTGACTTTTGTCTCTTCCTCACTGGTTGGCATTTTTCTTTGAATAAAGAGGCAATTGCAGCTGCAGAGGGGGTATTTTACAAATCTTACTGAGAACCACTACAGGGACGGGATTATGGCACTGGAGCATTGCTGGAATAAACGTATTAGTCTTAAGTGAGATTATGTTAAAAATTAAAAATAATTTTGAAATTATAAATTCGTTTTTTTAATTGTTAGGACGAGAACTTTTCAGACCACCCTTGTAATTGAACAATCTCATTAGCTTCTGACACTAGAGTACCACCTGCATTCAGCAAAGTTATTCTTCTACATTCACTCTTTCTTTTGCTTGCGGCATAACAATAAAATTCTTTTGGATTGCCTCCAGCATGCGTAGCCAATTTCATTTCATACTCCGATTTAGCTTTCCGCACAATAACTGTTACTTTTCTGGCTAGTGTTTCATATATTTCATAACTCCTCTCACTCTTATTTTCATGATATTCCTTCCACATCATGTTCTGTGGATCCAAGTTTTACAGCATTAAAGGCATTATGGCATTACTTTATGTCACAGGGGTCAGTTTTGGACCCACTGTTGTTCAATTTGTATATTAATGATATTGAAATAGTTTTAACTGGTGATATGCAGCTGTTTGCAGAGGATGCAAAAACTGAGGAGAGTAATGCAGAGTCAAGCAGATTTTATAGCTTTACAGGTGGACTTGAATAAATTACATGAATGGGCAAGTAAGCGGAACTGTCAGTACGATTTTGCAAAGTGTATGGTTTTGAAATTCGGTAAGCTAGTATGGGATGCAAAGTATGTATACACTTGGTGGGAAAACTTTAAAGGAGGTAGAGTAAATGAGCAAACTGGAAGAGGTGGTGGACAAGTACCTGAAATTCATTCAGAGGCCACATTGCATAAGATGTGAAGATATCAAATCGGATAATGGCAATGATACAGAGGACCCTGACGTGCAGAAATAAAGAGGTTATAATATCACTGTATAAGGCCTTGATCAGGCCTCATATGGATTACTGTTCACAATTTCGTCATCAGGTTTTCATGGTGGCAGTGATATATTAGAAAGGGTTCAGAGAAGACTCACAAAAGTGGTAAGTGGTCATTGGAATGTGGAATATGAGGACAGATTAAGAGAATGTAAATTGCAAAGCCTTGTTGAATAGGAGGAGGGAGGATATGATTAAGACATATAAGTTAGTGAGGGTTTGTTATAAGGGTGACATGGAAGAGATTTTTCATAAAATGGGAGATGGGAGTGAACTATAAAAGAAGGGTGTGAGCAGAGAAGTAAGGAGCATGTTCTTTACATGGAGAGTGGAATGCATTGCCTGAGGGTGTTATGTACATAGACACATTGAATCAATTTAAGGCACAGTGGGATGAGCTTTGTATATGATATCATGTACCTCCCACGATGAGTCTCTGACTCCATGTAGGTCAGATATTAATAATGATAATTATTATTATCATGAATTTTGAATTAATGGTAAAAAAAATTAGGTGTTGTGGCCCAGTGGAAGTGGTGTTTGTATCCATAGTGCTTAGTCACTTAGAAAAGTCTCACTGACTATGTTATTGTTGATAGTGATGTTTTCTCCCTGGTGCAGGACACCAGAGTGCACAGAGGATTTGAAATTAGAAGTGATCACTATTTAGTCTTGAGCAGGATAAAATTGAATTTCATATTGAAAAGAATAACAAATAAGAAAGTTTTAAAGCGAATAAGAGTTGAGCAGCTCTCAGATGTGAACTGTAGACTAAAATACAGAAAGATTATTGAAAAGAAAATGAAAGAGTTTGACAACAGGAAACAAACCTTGGAGATTCAGTGGCAAGCCTTGAAAAAAACCCTGATTGATTCAGCCAGAAAGGCATGTGGTGAGGCAGTCTGCAAGGATAGAAAAATTAGAACTCCATGGTGGATACAGGAAGTTAAAGAGGTAGTGAAGGAAAAGAAGAAAGCATATCAAAAGTTCCTGGCAAATAAGTCAGCTTTTGCTCTTAGAGAATACAGAGACAAATGTAAGAAAGCGAAACACTGTGTAAAACTAGCTAAACAAAAGTCATGGAAGGACTTTGGTAAAAACAGAAAATAAATATCAAGAAGGTGGTAAGATATTCTGAAGGTTGTTGAAAAAGCTTAGAAATGGAGGAAAGAGTGCTGTAAAAGGAGTTAGAGATGATAAAGTTGACATGAAAACAGGAGAAAAAGATATCCTTGAAGTATGGAGTAATTACTTCAAAAAATTGCTAAATGAAACAAGCAGTGATAGCACAGTGGTAAAAAACATTCAACTGGCATACAGTCAGGAATACATATCCATACTTTAAGTAGTAAAAGCCATTCAAAGGCTTGAAATGTGGGAAGGCAGCAGGAGTAGATGATATTCAACCAAAAAAGGCTGAAGTACGTGGGATAAAAGTCTTACAGTGGCTGCACTGCATAGTCCAGAAAGCCTGGAAGGGACGAATTCCCGATGATTGGAGTAGAGCACTAATGGTACCCATATATAAAAAGGGAAATAAAACTGAATGTGAGAATTACAGAGGTATTTCCCTACTCAGTGTTCCTGGCAAGATGTATGCAAGTATACTTGAGAAATGGTTGAGAAGAATTGTGGAAGAAAAGCTTGGTGTAGAACAAGCTTTATTCAGGCCAAATAGAGGCTGTCAGGATCAGATCTTCACTTTACGACAAATAGTTGAAAAAGCATGGGAATATAACAAAGATCTGTATTTAAGTTTTGTCGATCTGGAAAAGGCATATTACAAAGTGCCAAGAGAGGGAGAGAGCTCTTACAAACGCTACAGTTATATGGTGTCAATGGGACATTATATCAAGCAATACTTAGTCTTTATTTGAGTTGTAAGTCAGCAGTTAGAATTGAAGGAAGTACAGGAAGATGGTTTAACGTTAAATCTGGTGTGAGACAAGTATGTACATGATCCCCTCTGTTATTCATTATATATATGGGTCACATTATGAAGGAAAGTGGTATTAAACATGATATCAGAATTGGAGATGTTAATGTCAGCTCTTTGCTTTATGCGGACAATGTTATACTTCTAAATAAATCAAGTTTGCAAGATTCCCTGACTAAATTGAATAACTGCTGTAATAGATATGGTATGAAGGTGAGCATTAAAAAGACAAAGACAATGAAAATAGGTAGAACTGTTGAAAATGTAAACTGTGTTGTGAACGGGGAACCTTTGGAACAAGTAAAACATTTCAGCTACTTAGGCATGATTTTTAGTGAAGATGGTAAATTAAATATTGAAATAGACAACAGAATCAACAAAGCTGGTATGGTAGGAAGTCAATTGAATAAATTCACATGGAATAAGAGAGAAATTAGTCGGAACACTAAATTAGCTGTATACAGTGCTCAAACTAGTTTTAACTTATGGATCTGACAGCTGGATCAGAAGTAAAACACTGGACCAAAGACTAGAGACCGCAGATATGAGAGTCCTGAGAAAGATTAGAGGCGTGAACAGATGGCATCAATGGCAATATCATATTAAAAACGAGGATATTAGGAAAGAGATTGACATTGTCAGTATCCAGGAATGCGTTAGCAGAGCTAATCTCAGGTGGCTAATCTAATATCATCACTTAAACGGAATAGGCAAGGAAAGATTAGCAAAACAAGTGTTTTCTGCCAGGTTGGCAGGAAAACAACCCAGAGGAAGACCAAGATATAGGTGGATTGATACGGTACAATGTGCCTTAGATGATAGTAATATAAGATCTGATAATGTTGGAGTCTTGACAAGTAACAGACTGATTTGGAGGAAAATTGTAGATAGGAAGTTAGTAATGATGTAAATTTTTCATGTAGTACTATCATATCCTGTACACCCCTTGATGGTACATGTCAGGAATTTGATGATGTGCTTAGCCACCCGAAGAAAGCTGTCCTCAGGTTGAATCCAGTCACTGACCACAGGAACTTTTTCTAACCCTTTCTTCAACTGGTTCCCAAGTTATTCGATCTCTAGAATGGGAAAGCAGGGTTTTTTTCTCCCAGAGCAACTTGGAAAGAATCTTGAAAACTGAACATAGATCCTTAACTATTTCAGACAATAAACCTTTTATTGTCTGAAATTTTAGACTCCCAACTATTATTAGGTCTTGGAGGGGCCTGAAACCTGTAAGTGCATGTCCCTATACGAATGGTAAGAAGGAAATGAAAAGCTTCCTGTGGACCAACAGGCAACAGCAGCATCTGATCCAGAATAGTGCAAACAGTGTCTGTTCCCCATGTTAGGGGTAGCTGAATAAACCATTAAAATTGGTCAGATGAGTGTCAATGTGCTGACTGTACCACAAAACAACTGAAATTTGCTGTAATATGGATGTGGAAACATCCAGATAGGACATCACCCAGATAAACAAGATCCAAGTCCCCAACTGAGTGATCGGTGAACAAGTTAGCTACCAAAAGAAGTGCAATAAAATTAAAACTAGCAAGAGACAAGCTATCAGTAGGAACATGGAATGTCCATACCTTATGGGCTCTGGGAAAGCTAGACTTACTTTGCAAGGAGATGAAGCAATACCGGTGTGACATCCTTATATTAGCAGAGATGCACTGGACAGTCAGGGGAAATGAGAGGTGGAAGAATCGTGTGGTCTGGCAATAGTATAAAAACATGAGGTAGGAGTTGAATTTTTTTTTTAAGTAACAGAGGAGGAGAAACATTATTAGGATACAAACCAGTAAATCACAGAATAATAATGACAAGATTTTCAGCAAGACTATTTAACATCACAGCAATCATATATCTGCTCTGACATACCCTGTCAGAGAGCACCTAACCTAGAATCGCCCAACTTCGACCTTCTTTGACTAAAGCTCCCCCTCCCCCACTCAGTCAAATTCATCTGCTGTCTCTGTTACTCTCCTAATACCATCAATCATTCTGAGCTCTTTCATTTCCTCTCCCTAAAAGTTAATTTTCTCCAGTCCCACTCTCCTAATAGCGAAATCATCCTCTTGTGTGATTTTAACATAACACCAATTGGCTATCCTCTTCCAGTTGTTACAGATCCTGCAGGCAGAGATGCTGAAACATTTGCCATCACTAATGACCTTACACAAATTGTTCAAAAGCCAACCAGAATACCAGATAACCCGAACCACTCTCCAAATATCCTAGATCTTTTCCTTACTAATGATCCCTCCAAATATGTAGTGAATATAGTGAGCCCCTGGGTAATTCTGACCACAACCTAGTGCTTATCTCCTCCCCCATGCAACAATGCTTACACAGTCACTCCCACACAAGAGTAGTTAGGCATTATATCAGTACCAAATGGGACTGTCTCCGAGACTATTATGCTACATTCCCATGGTTGGATTATCCGGTCTTCCAGTCGAAACATGTCACCAAAGTAATCTTCACTGGCACGAAAACATACATTCCCCACACTACTCTGAACTGCTGTACCCTAACTAAACTCTGGTTCTCCAAAAGATGTGCCAAGACGGTACAAATGAAAAATCAGGCATACCATAACTGGCACAAATCAAGAACTCCATCTTCCTTCAGTGCCTATACTGAAGCCCCCGAAACAGATGCAAGAAAATTATCAATACTTTTAAAACGGAATTTGAATGGGCAAAAAGCAGGAAGCGTGCAGCCTGTCCAAATGGCAGCCATGTCTTTTGGTCTCTTGTCAAGGCAATTGGTTGTAATTTTTGCTCTACACTACTCCCACCTCTATCATACCCAGATGGCTCAATTGCAACATCACTCACAGAAAAAACTAACCTAATGGCTTCACACTTTGCCTCCAATGCACACATAACTGACAATGGCAAATGCCCTCCAGTCATTCCACCTGCCCAACATGCAATGTTGGCCAGGTTAAGGGAATATTGGTAAACAAAGAGGAGATATCAAAGCTTACCAATATGTCTGTCTTCTTCAAGGTTAAATTTTCTGTGAGGGCTTTAACCCAACTCCCCACTCAGGCCTATAGTAGATGCTACCAATGCACCTTGCTATAGACTATCTAAACAGCTGGCCAACTCTCTGATCCCCCTCACCGGAAGGTCCCCTTCCTATATAAAAAACTCGACCCACTTTAAAGCCCTCACAGAAAATTTAACCTTGAAGAAGACAGACATATTGGTAAGCTTTGATATCTCCTCTTTGTTTACCAATATTCCCTTAATTGACACCTCATCTCTCTTAGAAAAGGTTTTTCCCTCTGACATCTTAGATCTCTTTTCCTTTGCCATTAACTCTGGATATTTCTCTTTGAACAACAAAATCTACAAGCAGATAGAGGGAACTGCCATGGGTTCCCCCCTCTCGCCCCCCCTTGCCAATTTCTATATGGAAGATTTCGAAAAACGAGCCATAGACTCAGCCCCACTCAAACCTTCTATCTGGCTAAGATATGTAGATGATGTGTTCTCTATTTGGCCTCATGGCCCAGACACATTAGACTCCTTCCTCAGTCATCTCAATAGTCTACATCCAAGAATCCAGTTCACTATGGAAAAGGAAAAGAACAATTGTTTACCCTTCCTAGACACCTTAGTCACACGCTTGCCTAATGATACACTTACCTTCACCGTATACAGAAAACCCACACACACAGGCAGATACATTCACAAACTCTCCCACCACCACCCCTCTCAACAATATGGCATTATTAAAACTCTTACCAAGAGAGCCCACAATCTTTGTTCCAGTGGAACCGCCCTCACTAATGAGCTTAACCACATACACAGCACTTTCCTCTCCAATGGCTACAGCGATCACAGTATCAAAAAAATAATCAACTCCTCCCCCATTCCCCTTCCTTCTCGTCAACAAGATTTTAAAAATGCCATCACCATACCCTACATCCGTGGCACATCTGAAAAAATAGCCAAGATACTAAAACAATACAATCTACACACAGCATACAAGCCCCACCGCAAACTGGCTACCCTTATCCGTTCTACGAAAGATCAACTCCCTCCTCTCTCTCTGCCTGGAGTTTACAAAGTACCCTGTTCCTGTAAGCTGGCGTACTTTGGACAGACAGGCAGATCAGCATCCATCCGTCTAGAGGAACACAAGTCTTACATCTTCAAACACAACTATGGCCATTCAGGCTTGGCTGACCATGTTTTGGACACCACCCACAGAGTATCATGGAAGAAAACCACCATGCTCCACCACAGCAAATTCAAGAAAGAGAGACTTTTCTTAGAAGCAGCAGCAGCTCTCAAAAACCAACCAAATCTCAATAAATATGGGTGCATTAAGCTTCCGAAGATTTGGGAAACACTCATCACCAGAGTTCCCACCTTACATTCCAGGCCACCTACTACTGCCCTTAGAGGGCGCTCTACCTAGATAGGACTTTAGTGTCACCCACGTGGTTGGGCTTAGTATTGTTTGTTATTTGTGCATATGTTACATTAATTTTTTTGTAATCCCCGTAGATGTCCTAGTGACTAGGACGAAATATAGGAAGCATTAAAGTCTATTTTAATTCTTTTTAAGTGTTGTAAAAATGTTGTAAAAATATCCATTAAGCCTCCAACATGATGTCCTCACAGCACTTAAGCCTCTACACACGTGTACTAAGCCCATTGAAACACATACAGCTGCCGTCCTACATCCTTTTACAGTACACCTTGAAACCCACAGAACCAGTTTCTTTTCCCCCTCCTCCATCTCTGCTACTGCAGTATTGTGGAATAGTCTTCTCCCTGATGTATTTCCCAAGGAATACAACATACAGGCTTTTAAATCAAATGCAAACAGGTTTCTCCTTTCCCAACCAACTACCCATATACGGTATTATAGGTTGACCACTCAACCTCTCGTATATGGGCCCAACATAAAAAAAAAAAAATCAGGCCTATTCACCCACTTCAGAAAGTACTGAAGAAGAAATACAGTTATTCTACAGCAACTTGGAAAGAACCTTGAAATCAGTACCAAAGATATACTAATTATTGGAATGCAAAGATTAGAAAGAAAAATTTATGGGACTTAATGGGAAAATATGGAGAAAGTAATGAAAAAGAAGAAAGAATGCTTGAATTTGCCCTGAAGTATGACAGTAATTTGTAACATGCATTTCCAGCAGCAAGATCGCAGGAAGTATGATACTCATAAACAAGAGATAGGATACATCAGTTCAGCAGTGTTGAACGTTTCAAAGAGCAGACATGGAATTGGATCATAGCTTAGTGATTGCCAATATCAAGTTGAAACTCAAGCAAGTAAAGGCACAATTTCAGAATCAGAGGAATATGAAGACACTGAGTGAGGAAATTATAGACAAAGTGCTTGAGGAAGAACTGAAATCCATTATGGAAAAGGAACTGGAGGAGAGAAATAACAAAGTGGTGTCTGCAATCAAGAAAGCAGTGGAACAAACAGTAAACAGTGCCAGAGACAGAAATGCCAAAGAAGAGGTGGTTCTCAAAGGAAAAAACATTAAAGATAATTCAAGAAAAAAAAAAGAGCTTTAAAGATTAGGAGAGAGAGAGAGATCTCTGCAGAAATGGAAGAACAATATGGAGTAAAATGTAGTGAAGTAAAGAAGGCAGTTAGGAGACATATCAAAATGGCTAGCGGAACAGTGCAAGGAAATCAATAAATACTTTGATGAATACAGAACAAGAGAAGTATATAACATGATCAGAAACATCAACAAGAAATGGAGTCCAAAGCTGAGAGCCATAAATAATGAAAATGGTCAAATCTTGATGAACACAGAAGATATAGAAGAGAGAGATAGACAAAATACCTCTCAGAGTTATATAAAACAAGGGGAGTGTTGAGGTCCAAAAGAATTGATGAATTAAGAAAAATACTACCACCACCAAGCACAGCTGGAGAAACAGATATAATGAGGGATGAGGTAGTAAAGGCAGTAAAACATTTAAAAAACTATAAAAGCCCTGGGAATGATGAGATAACTGGAGAGATCTTGAAACATGGTGGCAAGGTTGATAAGAGATGAACTGTACCTGTTGCATACATGGCATGGGAGGAAAGCAAAACACTAAAAGAATGGACAAGATCAATCTTAATACTTATTCACAAAAAAGAAGCAAAAGTTCAAAAATTACAGAACAATAGCTCTAATGAGTCAGTGGGAAAAGTACTTATGATGTTCTGTTAATATATTAACATGAGAAGAGACAGAAGCACTGTGCATCAAATACTAATGGTAAGATTAATTGTGGAGAAAGCCTACATAAAAATAAAAATGTTTATACCTATTTTGTTGACTTTCAGAAAGCATTTGACAATATAGATCAGAAAATGGCATGGACTGTACTCAAATCTTATGGAGTGGACAAGAAAGTGATATGTCTCTTGCAGAACATTAATGACAATGCAGAGGCTGCTATGAGAAATGGGAAGATGGTTCCAGACAACAAGAGGCACGAAACAAGGAGACCCAATATCTCCAAGCATCTTTATCCTGCTTTTAGAAAGAACAATGGATGTCATAAAGGATAATATAAGGGGAATTTCAATTTAAGGTACTAAGATAAACTTGTGATTTGCAGATGACAGTCATTATTGAAGAAGATGAACTAAAAAAAAAACAGTGCTGAAGTTAAATGAAGAAGGAAAGAGATATGGTCTGATAATGAACATAAATAAAAAAAGAAAATCAATGATATTCGTAGAGAAGAGGATGAAAAAGCAATTAAAGGTCAATGGACAAGTGCCAGAAGAGGTTAGCAACTACCTAGGGAGCAATATGATGATTTAGACTGTAAGAGAGAAATAAGATCCTAAATAACAAACGCTAAAGCTAACAAAAGCTTGGCTATAGGCAAAGCCAAGATGTGGAAAAGTAAATTAGTGAGTCTTCCCATAAAGGATTTGAGTCATCTGGCAGTGGACAGAGTAAAATAGCAAAGGATGATGAAACAGGAAGTGGACACCAACAAGCATTGGATCCATGGGCAATGATGATGATGAACTGTTGTTGTTAGATAGCAGACAAGTTCTTCCAAGAGTTGGAAACACTTGTCTGCTGTCTTTTTATCAGATGACATTCATAATTAGTGATAGTCTTGGGCCAGCTATCTCTGATTGGCTGCCAATGGAGATAGATACCCTCCCCATATCTCTAAAAATTGGTTAAAACAGCCTTGTCTACTTCCTATAGGGCAATAAAAGTCATTATTTGAATTTTTTGGTAAACAAATAAATTATTTTATCCAAGCATTGCAGTAAAAAAGCTTACACTTTTCCTATTAGTTAGGAGAAAGAGAATTAAAACATTATAATAAACTTACATAGCTTCTTTTTTATCTTTTACTGTTTGTAAAAACATAGATGCAACATCATTATCAAATATCCTTATTCTGTTCCAGTCCAGAGTAAGAGTCTCACCAGATGATGTGGTAACCTATAGATGTATGAAGAGAGATTGAGACTTACGATTATTGAAAAAAAAATACTGTCTTTAAATAATTTTGAAGCAGTTCATTCAGGTCTAAAAGAGCAATATATTTAAAATTTATTCTTAAAACTAGAATCATGTCTACATAAATAACAAAATCGAATAATCACATGGTATTGCATATAAAGTATTTTTCTCAACAGAGTAAAATCTGGCTGACATGATACTGAATCAAAAGCTTTGCTTTGTATTAGTAAATTCATAATAGACATCAATCATTATGGGACAGCTTCTGCCCTGAAAGTCCATTACCTATTGTTTCCTCAACTTATCACCTCAAAATTAAAATTTAAAAAGAAATAATTTAAAAAATAATGACCCGCACATGCATGAAGAACAAAAACTAGCCTTCCAGTGATGGAAGAACAGTTATGTTGGTGAAAACACATAACTCGGATTAATTTAACATCTTCAAATTGTCAGAATGCAATTTAGAAATCATGTTTTGTTTTCCAATATGAAAAGTAAATTAAGTGGTCCTTAAACAATCTTAGACTGTGACCAGTTCCTAAAGATCTTTCAACTCTCTACAACAATCTCAGCCTTCTTGCACAGTACATTTTTCTACTGCATTCTTTATTTCAACTTTCTTCATTATCTTACTGGTTCCAGAAGACATCAACAGGAAATTCAAAGAACTTGCCATTCAGAATATTTCTTAACAGTGAACTTTTTCTTCTTGCCTACTGATTCCAAACTGGCTCGTGTATCTTCTGCACAACTGGCAGATTCATATTATACTTAATGGATACTGTTTCATTCATTCACAGGATTCTATACTTGGGTCATTGCAGTTTAAATTGTATATTAAGGTCTAGAGCAGTGCTTCCCGAACTTATGGATGTAAAGGCTCCCTTGGAAAAATTAAAATAATTCATGGCCTCCATCGAAAAAAAAATCATAATACACACATATATTATTATAATATGTACTGTATTTATATACAATACAAAACATACACAGCGAATACTGCAAAAAATTAAATGCAAATATTATATTTTTAGCATCTTACACACACATTTAACATGGCACACTTAGTCTTAAAACATTTTAAATTTGTTTTCATTATTTCACGGCCTCCCTCAACAACAAAACTAACGGCCCAAAGTTTGGGAAGCACTGGTCTAGGACAGTGTTTCTTAACTAGGGGTGCGTGCAACTCTGGAAGTGCGAGCTGGAAAATTTATTCCAGCATATATGGACTAATTATTTAAATCACATTTGCTTTTTTCACAAGAGGAAAAAGTAATGCAAACTAAATTATATTTAAGATACATAATCTTTTAACCCATACAGAATTATTCTATTTCACCAAGAATCATTAAATATAAGTTATACATATTTTTTTATTTGTTACATTTTAAGAAATTAAAAACCACTATATTCACAAAATATCCCCGAATGTACTGCCGCTCACAAATGCTCACGCATGCATCCAAGTTGAACGCACGGATACTTGCTGAGCATACACTACACTCACCATTGCAAATTGGATCAAAGTGAATCAAGTGACAAATGAACGCTATCTTTTTTTTTTATCGACAGTAATCAGTAAGTAAAGAACAATTGATTAAATTTTTTCTCTCAAATTTTGAAAAGTTTAGAGTAAGAACTAAAATTAATTTCTGTTTACACATTATTTTATAATTTTCTTAAGGAACCATGGCCAAATGCATAGTTAAATAATATGTAAATATTAATTTATTATTTGAAGTCATCCTTGCCATGTCAAAAAGATGCCAATGGAAAGACGATTATGTTGCTTACAGATTTATTTATGCAACAGAGAAAGACAGTACTCAAAGACCACAACGCATTTTATGTTGCAAAATATCTTAAACTGTCAAAGTTGTTAGAACATTTCAACAATCAGCATGGTGTTAAAGCTGCAGAACATACACTTAACATCTTGAAGTCTATGAAGGCATGATTCGATACCAGTGGTACCATTACAAAATTTGACTCTGCAGTTGTTCAGAAGTCTTTCCTAGAAGCTTCTTATCAGGTGGCATATCTGTGCATAAAGAAAAAAAATGCCTCATACAATAGCTGAAGAATTAGTGAAACCATATGCATTGGAAATTGCAAAAATTGTATTGGGTTCTGATGTACATAAAAAAATTTAGCAGATTCCATTATCAAACAATGTGATTTGATCATGCATTCAAGACATCTGTCAGCATATTTTACTGCAAGTAGTACAAGATATTAAAACCAGTCCTCTGAAAGTGTGTATTCAATTGGACGAGTCAACTGACGATAACTGCTGTGAGTTATTAGTATTTATGTGATACATAAAGGAATAGGAAATTTTGGAAGAATTTTTATTTTGTGATCAACTGGAACTGGCAGCAAAAGGAATTGATGATTTTAAACACATTAAAAACTTTTTCTTCAAACATCAAATACCAATGGATGTGATTAGCTCAATATGTACTGATGGTGCACCTGTGATGCTAGGCCATAATTCCATTTTTTTTTGCCTATATCAAAAAAGAAGTACCGCAAGTTACAATAACTTGCGGTACTTCGATTCATGCGCTTGCATCAAAAACTTTGCCAGAGAACTTAAAAAAATATTTAGCTACAGCGGTAAACATAGTAAATTATATTCGAGGACAGGCACTTAATCATTTTATCATTCATGCTTTCTGCGAAGAAATCGGTGCTAACCATAGTGTGCTGCTTCTTTATCACACTGATATAAGATGGTTCTCCAAGGGACGTATGCTTAGCAGAGTTTTTGAAATGCATGAGGAGATTATTCAGTTTCTTACTAACCAGAATTGTAATTTAGTTCAAGACTGAAAGAAGATGCAGTAATTCGCTTGGCCTACTTAGCAGATATTTTTGCTCACCTAAATGAATTAAATATATCAATACAAGGGTATGATAAGAATATAATGATATCTAGTGAAAAAATTATTTGCTTTTATTGAAAAACTATAAAAATTTGGATACGTTGAGTTGAAAATGGTAATTTTGCAAACTTTCCCTTGCTTGATGAAATTGTTCTGGAAAATGAAAAAGTCACAATTTTACCTGAAATTGTAATACATTTGCAACAACTGATTGATTCTTTTCATGGATATTTTTCCACAGGAGAAATTGGCAAAGAGTAGGGATGGATACTGGATCCATTTCTTTTTGATCTTAATTGGATAAACGATGGTAATTTAATAAAAGATGATCTTATTGAAATGCGAGCCAGTGCATGTATTCAGATGGAATTTCAAAAATTGGATTTAGAACAATTCTGGTGTATTCAGTTAGAACCATTTCCACAACTAGCAAAGGCAGCATTGTAGACACTTCTACCATTTGCTACCTCCTATATTTGCGAAATGGGATTTTCATCACTTTTGCACATAAAAACAAAAACCCGAAATTGCTTAAATGCAAGTGATGATATCCATGTAGCCCTTTCAAAAAAGGAACCTTGCTTTCAAAATATTATGAAAAAGCAACAACAAATTAGTCACTAAATATTGATATGTTATCTTGATTTTATGTTGATATGTATAAGTATTTATCAATAAAATCTTTTGCAATAAATTTTCTTTTCTAACAAATAAAAAATGCATTTTTCAAGGGGTGAGAGAATGTAAATCGAAGTTCACTGGGGTGCAAACCAGTGAAAAGGTTAAGAACCACTGGTCTAGAGGGTGATAGTTATTTGCAGATGATGCCAAGTTGTGATGAGTGATAAAGGACACCGCAGATATGTTCCTTTTCATTTATTGCCTTTGCACATTTTAGAATCCCAGCAAGATGACTTAAACAGAATGGTTATATGGAAAAATGCTAACAAATTCTCAGTTCAGAATTGCTAGTGTAAGATTATTCATTCTGAATGAAAGATATTGCATATTAATGATAATATGCTGTATGCTGTCAATGACAGGGGATTTTATGATAGGAAGAGAGGAAAAAATAAAAAGAGAAAGTTTAGGGATACAATGCTAAAGTGGTTAAATCATCTCATCAGATAAGTGCACTGCTAAAGAGAACCTAACTTGTAAGAAAAAGGAAGTTATTATCTCTTGTAGACAGGCTTAGGTGTTGGACATTCATAACTTATTTAAACGGTATTACAACACCAAAGCAAACTACTAAATTAGAAAAGAATGTTTACTGACTTGGAAGAAATCATCTTAAGATCAATTTCTACACAACTATAACAACTTCTTTTATACATTAGATGGTGTCAAATTACGACTTGAGATCTTTTGTCCATTAGAATTCAAATTGTTTCACTTACTCAATGTTGTTTATAAATTGTAACATGTTGCTGTACTGTAACTGTTGGTTTGAAACCCAGCAAAATATATAAGCTAGTCAATAAACATCCTTTTATAATTTAGTGGTTTGTTTTGGTTTTATATTTCATTAAAATAAGTTATGTTATTCTCCCACTTCACAAGGCTTTGATAAGACCAGATCTGGAGTACTGTGTGCAGATATGGTCACCTGTGTTCTGAGACTTATATCATATATCATAACTTCTATAATGAATAACTGCCCCAAATTTGGGAGCCTTTCATTATGAGAACTTCAGTCCAACTACCAAGACTATCAAATTAGCCCACAAGAGGGCATCATTAGGACTTTAGGAACAATATTAGTTTCTTGCTTTCTTCCTCATTTGCTTTGTGTTAGTTCCTGAGTGCACATACCATATCTTTATGTTCCTGAAGATGGCAATGTGACGTTGCCGAAATATAGAAGTTATTCATTAAAGTTACCTTTAATTAATATACTTTATGTGTTGTTAATTCCGTAAACTAATTACCAGTTATCTTATTGTTGATAGTGATGTTTTCTGCCTGGTGCAGAACACCAGAGTGTACAGAGGATTTGAAATTGGAAGTGATCACTATTTAGTCTTGAGCAGGATAAAATTGAATTTTATATTGAAAAGAATAACATGTAAGAAAGTTTTAAAGCGAATAAAAGTTGAGCAGCTCTCAGATGTGAACTGAAAACTAAAATACAGAAAGATTATTGAAAAGAAAATGAAAGAGTTTGAGAACAGGAATCAAACCTTGGAGATTCAGTGGCAAACTCTGAAGAAAACATTGATTCTGCCAGAGAGGCATGTGGTGAGGTTGTGTGCAAGGAAAAAAAAAATCAGAACTCCCTGGTGGACACAGGAAGTTAAAGAGGCAGTGAAGGAAAAGAAGAAAGCATATCAAAAGTTCCTGGCAAATAAGTCAGCTTTTACTCTTACAGAATACAGAGACAAATGTAAGAAAGCTAAACAGTGTGTAAAACTAGCTAAACAAAAGTCATGGAAGGACTTTGGCAAGAATATAGAAAATAAATATCAAGAAGAGGCAAAATATTCTGGAAGTTGTTGAAGAAGCTTAGGAATGGAAGAAAGAGTGCTGTAAAAGGAGTTAGAGATGATAAAGGCGACATGAAAACGGGAGAAAAAGATATCCTTGAAGTATGGAGTAATTACTTTGAAAAACTGCTAAATGAAACAAGCAGTGATGACAGCGCAGTGGTAAAAAACACTGACCAGGCATGCAGTCAGGAATACATATCCATACTTGAAGTAGAAAAAGCCATCAAAGGATTGAAATGTGGAAAGGCAGCAGGAGTAGATGATATTCGACCAGAAATGCTGAAGTATGGTGTTATAAGAGTCTTACAGTGGCTACACTGCATAGTTCAGAAAGCCTGGACAGAGGGACGAATTCCCGATGATTAGAGTAGAGCTCTCATAGTACCCATATATAAAAAGGGAAATAAAACGAATGTGAGAATTACGGAGGTATTTCCCTACTGAGTGTTCCTGGCAAGATCTATGCAAGTATACTTGAGAAACGGTTGAGAAGAATTGTGGAAGAAAAGCTGGGTGAAGAACAAGCTGTATTCAGGCCAAATAGTGGCTGTCAGGATCAGATCTTCACTTTACAACAAATAGTTGAGAAAGCATGGAAATATAACAAAGATCTGTATTTAAGTTTTGTCGATTTGGAAAAGGCATATGACAAGGTGCCAAGAGAGAAGCTATTCAATACGTTGCAGTTATATGGTGTCAACGGGGCATTATATCAAGCAATACTTAGTCTTTATTTGAGTTGTAAGTCAGCAGTTAGAATTGAAGGAAGTACAGGAAGATGGTTTAATGTTAAATCTGGTGTGAGACAAGGATGTACATTATTCTCTCTGTTGTTCATTATCTATATGGATCACATTATGAAGGAAAGTGGTATTAAACCTGATATCAAAATAGGAGATGTTAATGTCAGCTCTTTGCTTTATGCAGATGATGTTATACTTCTAAATAAATCCGCTACAAGTCTGCAAGATTCTCTGACTAAATTGAATAGCTGTTGTAATAGATATGGTATGAAGGTCAGCAATAAAAAGACAAAGACAATGAAAATAGGTAGAATCATTGAAAATGTCAACTGTGTTATGAATGGAGAACCAGTGGAACTATTAAAACATTTCAGCTACTTATACACGATTTTTACTGAAGATTGTAAATAAAATATAGAAATAGACAACAGAATCAGCAAAGCTGGTATGGTGGGAAGTCAATTGAATAAATTCATATGGAATAAGAGAGAAACTAGTCGGAACACTAAATTAGCTGCATACAAGGCAGTGTTCAAACCAGTTTTAACTTATGGATCTGAGAACTATGTCAGAAGTAAAACACTTGACCAAAGACTAGAGACCGCAGATATGAGAGTCCTGAGAAAGATTAGAGGCGTGAACAGATGGCATCAATGGCAATATCATATTATTAAAAATGATGATATTAGGAAACAACTTGACATTGTCAGCATCCAGAAATGCATTAGCAGAACTAATTTCAGGTGGTATGGTCACTTAAATAGAATGGGAGAGAAAAGATTAGCAAAACAAGTGTTCTCTGTCAGGTTGGCAGGAAAACGACCCAGAGGAAGACCAAGATATAGGTGGATTGATACCGTACAAAGTGCCTTAGACGACAGAAATATAAGATCTGATAACGTTGGAGTCTTGACAAGCAGCAGACTGATTTGGAGGAAAATTGTAGATAGGAAGTTAGTAATGATGTAATTTTTTCATGTAGTACTATCATATCCTGTACACCCCTTGAGGGTACATGGCAGGAATTTGATGATGATGAGTTTTTCTTCTATTGATTTTGTTTTTAGTTCTTTTAAAATGTCTTCGTTCCTTTCTGGATCTAATAATGTGTATTTTGCAGTTCTTCTCATAAATCTCATTTCACTTGTTTTTATTCTTTGTTTATTGCCTAAATTTCACTGCCATATAATAATGTGTGGCACTGCTAAAGTATTGTATATTTTCAAGCATGTTTCTTTTTGTACTACATTTGGGTTGAGTGTTCTATTTATTAGGCCTATAATCTGTAAAAATTTTGAAGTTTTAATTTTATGTCTTTTTCTCCTTCATATGATATTTCACATCCAAGATAACTGGAAGTATTTATCTGTTCTATTATTTTATTATTAATAACTATTTTGCTTATGACTGAAGTTTCTCTGCAAAATGCAATGTTTTTGTTTTATCTATGGAAATTTTCATTCCAAACTGTTCTACTATAATGTTTAAATTATATATTGCTCTTTGTAAATTGTCTTCCTTATCTGATATTTTTACCTGATCATCTGCAAATAATAGCGTATTTATTTTGTTATTCCAGGAAATTTCTATACCTTGATTGTTTAAGGTGTTCCACTGTATTAATATTTTATTAATATTAAAATTAAATATTGAAAAGTGTTGGAGACAGAGGGCATCCCTGTCTTACTCCTTGGTTTATAGATTGTTTTTCAGACAACTTTTCATTTATTTTTATTTCATTATTTTTATTCTTTGTAATATATCAAACAGTATATATATCTTTTTACTTTGTCAGATGCTTTTTCATAATCTATAAACAAAAGATGAGTTTCCAAATTAAATTCTCTTCTTTTTTTTCTATAAATAGTTTTAAACAGAAAGCTGCATCCATTGTAGAGCATCCTTTTCCAAATCCATTTTGACATTGTAATAATATTTTTTCACTGTATATTTGTAGTTTTTCATTAAGTATTCTGCTATATATTTTGTAGCATGTATTCAAACTAATACCTCTGTAGTTAGCAGGTTTTGTTTTATCCCCTTTTGTTAAATATAGGTATTACTATGCTTGTATTCCATTCTATTGGTATTTGTCCATTTGTATATATTTTATTTAAAAATTTTAGTAATCTTTGATGAAATTTTTTTCCAGCAAATTATACAGTTCGAAGTTTATCCCATCTTCTCCTGCTGATTTGACATTTTTTATTTTATTTAGGTTGTCCTTTAATTCTTTCATTGTTATCATATCATTTAAAGTATTTTGTAAGTTTCTGGTGTAATTATTTTTGATGCTAGTGTTATCTGTCCAAAGTTCTGTAAAGTAATCGAAGAATTCTTTTACATTTATTTCACAATTTATATTTGCAGTTTATTTTATATCTGCATTCATGTGTTTTAGTATTTTGTACGCGCTGGGTCTTATTTTGTATATGTTATTTTCTAGATATGGTACAAATTTTTCCCAGCTTTCTCTGTGTCTCTTTCTTGTTTCTCTTTTGGCTATTACTTGTCTTTTTTTTTAATATTCAATTTCATCTTCTTGTTTCTCGATACTTAACCATCTTTTAAAAGCCAGCTTTTTATTTTCAATTATTGTTTTTATTTCATTGTCCCATATATGTAATTTTTTATTTTTATGATATTTTTTGTGTGTTTCTGGTCTTTCGTGTGCTGCTGATGCGATAATTTCTTTTATATTCTTCCATTCTTTTTCAATGTCTTCATTTTCTTGTATTTTTTTTCTAAGTAGTTATTAATTCTCTGTTAGTATAATTTCTTATACTTGAATCATTTAGTAGTCTTACTTTGTAATTAGATTTTGTTTCTCTAGTTCTTTATTTTTTTTTTTGTAGCAAGCTTGGTGGAAGCATGTACTAAATAGTGATCTGTGTAAATTTCTAGCCCTCTTCTAACTTTAATGTCTAGGAAGAGGTTTGCTGCTTTTTCATTTGCTATAAAGTAGTCTATCCAACATCACGCCGCTTGGCCGTGATGTGAGATAGACTACTTTATAGCAAATGTGGCGTTTGCACATCACGGCACTTGGCCACATGAAGGAAGACTTGGTTTCGAGTCTAGTCGCCGACTAGAGGAAATTTTTCTAAGCCTTTTTTTGACCGGTTCCCTAGTTAGTCGATCTCTGGCATGGGCAAGCGGGTTTTTCCTCCCAGAAACTTGGCTTTTTCGTCCTGTAAACTCAAGAAAATCGACCGTAGAACCCACATTATTTCAGACATTAAAAATATATTGTGTTAGAGTTAGGGACCACAAGATGGCGGCACATTTGAGCCATCTCTCTTCACTGTGTACTGCTTAATTAGTGATAGCCTTGGGCCATCTGTCTCTGATTGGTTCCAGTGGAGATTGAACTGCCCACTCAGTCTCCAAAAAAGTTAGATAGGGCTAAATGGCCTCGCCTACTCCCTGTATACGGGAATAAAAAAAAGGCATTAGCTTAGCTGAGCTGATAAAGTAGTCTATTATTGATTATTTTGAACAAATGAAATACATAAAGTATGAAGCAGAATGTTTTTATCCTTGAAATATTGTAAGGTGGTTCCATGCATTTGAACTTTTAATTTTTGGTTTTATTGAAAGCAGTAGTGGGATGTGTCTAAATCATCACTTAGCAAGAAGAAAAGATAATGGGTGATATTAAACATTAAAAAAAAAAATTGAAATCATAAAAAAGATCGAAAGGGAAACACCAGATCTCAGATTTTGATACTGTAGTAGATATTTTAGCAAGAAAGGAGTCTTTTTAAGTTTTTTTTTTTTTTTTTTTTTTTTTTTTTTAATTCACAGGAATCATCTATGATGCTAAGTAAGCGGAAACCACTAACAAAACCACTGATGAAGTGATGTATTAGCAGAAATGAGAAAAGGAGATTCCTATGCCAGGTTGAATAATTAGTGAAAAAGCTTTCCAAGAAATTGTTCATGATAACTAGTGCATATGATATGATATGCATGTGATAATGCAGATGAGATCGGCTTGTTTTGGTGGATGTTACCCACATCAACTATGGTGCACAGCAATGAACATGACTCATCAGCTGGATATAAACAAAGTAACGAGTGGGTTGCTATTTTGTGTTATGCCAAAGCTGCTGGAATCCACAGAAGCAGACCCCTTGTGATTTCAAAAAGCTGTCATCCAAGCATTTCTGGGAGTATCTCTCCCTGTCATCTACAGAAGCCAAAAAAATGCAAGGATTAAATAGATATTCCAGGAATAATTCATGCATCATTTTGTACCCAAAGTAATCAGACATAACAGAAAACCTGGACTTCCAGCAACCACTCCTGTGGTCTTATTATAGTAGACCAGCACATCCAGAAATCAAAAATCTTGCCAGGAGAAATATTTCTGCCATCTCTCTCTCTCTCTGCCACTGAACTGTAGTGTCGTTATTCAACCAATAGATCAAGGAATAATCAGAAGCTTGAAACATTTATACAGAAAGACTTATTTAAGAAACCTTGTCAATTTTGAATGGTCACTCTAGGAATTTCTTGCAAAATATACAATAAAAGCAGCAACAGGGAGCTCATAGAAGGGTGTAACAGTCTCTGCACCAAAGCATGCCTGGAATAGAATTTGACCCACGTTGGCAATGTTTGATTCAGAAGACAATGACGAGGAATCTGAGAAACAAAGACAAGTATTACTCATTAAGAAGGTAAGTGTTCTGGAGATAAGAGGCACTGTGATCTGGGAATATTGCCCAAGAAACAGACGACTGGATACAAAATGACATCATTGTACCTAGTGCACAAACTCTTACCAATGAAAAGTTAATTGAGTTAGTGAATAACAATAATCCACTGAACAAAGGATGGAAACAGAAGACAACAAGAATGAAGATGCTGAAGAAAAAAACTTGGGAAACAGCACAAAACCATTTGAGAAAATTCATGACTGTTATAGGAAAGAAACAGGTATTTATTCCTCAAGAGTCAATGTCTGTACAAAAGTAATGTGGTATCCTATCAAAAGCCTTAGCCAAATAATCGCACATAATGAATCATAAACAATTCTGATTAGATTAAGCTGAATATTGTGCATTTCCCCCCCACACACACAGACACATATACTAAAAAAAATATCGTTACAGTTTTGAATTTCTAAAGTCAAAGGTTAGCTCTGCTTGCAGCACATCTATCGTAAACCTATTCGCACTCTAACTCCATTTAAACATCACCCACTCTATAAGGAAAACAAAAGGAGGGGGGGATCAAAAAACAGGTCTCATTCTTATTCAGCACAACCTTACGCAACTTGTAGGAATGCTCCTAGTGCTACCTTTGAAAAATCTCTCCCATTCAATAAATAGTTAACAGCTTAAGTGCTGCAATCATATTGTTTGCTTTCACACATCTACATATCACAAATACATGAAAAATGGCACATAAAAATCGGCTATTTTTCAGAAAATTTAAATTATATTATTAGTGCTAAATTCAACTATGAATCAGTCATTTTAGGACAGTATAATAGATTTCACAAGTTGAATATGCTGTATATACAGGAGTGAGTGACCAATACTAAGGAAACAAAAATTTCCTTTTTTATTATACAATTTCCTGGCTTGTAACATATTTTCATTGTCCTTTTAAAAAAAGTGCCAAACTCTAAATTCATCATTTCTTTCCCCTTACCCAAAGTATCACAGATCACATGTATTCATTCATGTTCCACCATTCCAGAGTAATCAACAGTCATTCTGCATGGAAAAAAAATGATGCTTCTATTTTCCCTGCAATGATTCTTACAGTAATTACTGTAAATAACTTTGTGTAGTTCTCCTGATTCACTTGATGCATCCATTGGCATGCTTTTAAGCATCATACCTAAAAATCAGTAATTTTGGCTTATGTCTTTTCTTTCTTTTATTTTTATTATTTTTTTTTTTTTTATCGGTTGCAACATATAAAGAAATTATACGAATTACAATTTTTTAGAAACAAGGTACACATCAATAGTAGCATAGCTTGGTTACTGGTGCCCTTGACAAATTCATAGCTATGCACCTTCTTTCAGTGTGATAATTCCAATAAAATATCATATCACTGACACTTCTGATACTGGTACCAACTGCAGCGTTCCTACCTCTGCATATCGATACATCTTGTCTTGACAGAATGTTTCTATTATAACACTAGAAGTTTTTCATGATATTACATATGATATAATACAAGTTAACAAAATAATTTAATAAGGAAGAATAAACACTGATTTTTTTTAAAGTAATTTTCATTTGCAGTTACTTGGCTTACCAGGTATACATGCACAAAGTAAACATGATTATTGTTAAATCAGTACCATTTGTAAAAAAATAAATCAGCAAACAGCATAAAATCAGCATTAAGAATACATTGCAGCAAAATGAATAATTAGTTTGAAGTTCAGTTTTCCAATTAGAAGTTACTTGGTATAAAAATTTTACTTTTATAAAAATGGAATGCTCAACAAAAAACATGTTTGTTTATACAGAGAGATTGGGAAGGAGGGGGGAGGGAGAGAGAGAGAGAGAGAGAAAACTGCAACTAACTGCTTAATATGATAGCAAAAACAAGAAAATACCACAAAAATAATGTGAACAAGAAGTACTGCAATTCTTTGACCATACTTTATCATTTTAGTTACCTTTAAAATTATTGGCAATCTTTTATTTTATCCTCTCTCTTTGAAAGCTAGCAGATGAGTTTAGTGAAATTTTCATAACAGACTGTAATACATTATCTGCTTACTGTAATTTTATTATTATTATTTTTTTGTGTGAGGTGGGGGGTGAGTTAAAATTTCAAAAGATGCGTGAAGTATGATGTCATCATGTTCGGATGTCCATACATGACCATATAAGAAAGTTTTGAGAAATGCATGCATACAGCAGAAGTCTTACTCTTCCAATAAAAAAAAAAAAACATTTAAGTTCTATGATTCCCTTTTCGGAATCTACTATAAATCTTTCAATTAGCGTTTCCTCCAATATTCCATTTACAACGCATATAGCAATATTTTCTTTTATTTATCCACATTACTTATTCCACATTAAAACTTAATAGTTCCGCGATTCTTTTTTGGAATATACTATTAATTTTCCTCAGACTGTCACATAAAAAACTTAAGTTCCTCCGAACCTAAATATCTGCTGGCCTGTGTTCTAAATTCCTTCCGAACGCTATCCTTGTTTACTCTCCCTTTGCTTTGATACCGAACTTGTCAACTGTCAATCGCACATCAAACTTCTCGGTGAGCATGCACACTTCATGAAACTGGTAAGCAAGAAGTTAGGTATAAATAATGGCTGAGACAGTGTTAGCGACAAGAGAGAATGTCTTCATAATAAACACAAAACTTAATTTTAAATTACAATAAAATACTTGTAAGTAATAATACAAATATCAAATATAGTAAGTAGATCAATTTTTTAACTTCTTTACATATCATTTTTGACAAAACAATTTCAATAATGGGCACATTGCAAGTGCCGACAATTGGTGTTATGAAACTAAAGCTAATAAACATTTTAACATAAACAATTCGTAAAATATTCAGAATTTTAATTATGATTATTTTTACAAATGTACATCAAGTGTGTCTGTTTATGGGTACAATAAGATAATGCAGTGGTTCCCAACCTTTTTGACTCGAGGAGCCCTTTTTAGAATCAATTTCTATGGCAGAGCCCCTTAGGCCTACCCTGTCTTATTAATGAACACTTACTAACTACACAACTAAACACTCACAAAGAGGTGTCAAACGCACAGAAAACTCGCGGAAGAATCACTAAGAAATCACAATGTTATCGCTATGAAAATTCACTGTGAAGTGATTGATTCTACTTTTTGTTTCTTATTCTTTAATTTGATTCAATTTTTATTTATTTTATTTTCCTGGAGCAGCTGTGGAGCCACTGGGAAGTGCATGCAGAGCCCTTAGGGCTCTGCTGAGCACAGGTTGGGAACCACTGAGATAATGTATATTGATACTGAATTAAGATTACTCAAGGTATGTTTTATCGTCAGTTTGTGCATATTTGACTAACAAGATATTCTAGATTGCGATTTAACCTTAAGGGAAGAAACATAGAACTAAGTCTGAATCAGGAGGAATTGAAATTGACAAACACTTGTAATGGAATTGCACACATATATATATATATATACAGGGTGTCCCAAAATTCATGCAAGATTTAAATTTAGCGCCATTTGTGCGGTAAAGTGTTGCCAACGAGGAAAAAAAAGACAGCGTGACAGCTGACAGTTCAGGGTTATTAAAAATGAACCACACACAGCGAAGAGAGTTCGTTGAATGGATTATGGAACAACAACAAGTGGATGCTTATTTTTCAAACAAAATCATCTTCAGCGATGAGGCTCATTTTCATCTTGATGGCTTCGTTAATCGACAAAATTGTCGCATTTGGGGTTCAGAAAATCCATGAGTGATTGTTGAGAAACAAATGCATCCACAACATGTCACTGTTTGGTGCGGATTTTGGGCTGAAGGCATCATCGGTTCATTCTTCTTCGAAAATGCGGCTGATAAGGCAATAACAGTTAATGGTGCTCGCTATCGCGACATGATAATTCAGTTTTTTTGTGCCTAAATTGCAAGATATGGATGTGGACGACATGTGGTTTCAACAAGACGGTGCCTCATGCCATACAGCCCAAGAAACAATTCAATTATAGCATGAGTCATTTCCTGGTCGTGTAACATGTCACTGTTTGGTGCGGATTTTGGGCTGAAGGCATCATCGGTTCATTCTTCTTCGAAAATGCGGCTGGTAAGGCAATAACAGTTAATGGTGCTCGCTATCGCGACATGATAATTCAGTTTTTTTGTGCCTAAATTGCAAGATACGGATGTGGACGACATGTGGTTTCAACAAGACGGTGCCACATGCCATACAGCCCAAGAAACAATTCAATTACTGCATGAGTCATTTCCTGGTCGTGTAATTTCCCGTTTTGGTGATCAGAATTGGCCACCCAGATCATGTGACTTAACACCATTGGGCTTTTTTCTTTGGGGTTTTTTGAAGTCTAAGATTTATGCCAACAAGCCCACGACCACCTATGCCTTGAAGGAGGAAATTGAATGCTGTATCAATGAAATTCAGCCACATTTATGCAAAACGGTCGTGGAAAATTTCAACAAACGAGTGCGTATGTGCCAGCAAAGCCGTGGAGGTCATTTACCCGATATGCTATTCCATGCATAACCCTATACTGTATACTTTATGAATCAATAAGAAATTACAATTTTTAATTAAAAACCTGTGTTTTCTATCAAAATTACTTCTTGCGTGAATTTTGGGACATCCTATATATATACATGTTAACGTGGATCAGACTGTAAATATTCCTTTTTGATTTAATTAAATGGATTGTGAACAACACATTGGACTGATTCTGTGAATGCACTATCCTGAAAATTTCAAACCTGCATAAGATAAAGTTTAAGTGATCACTAATTAAGCAACAATTAATTAAAGGTAAATATTAACATAAGCAGGGAATGCTAACAATATCTGCTTTGCCTTTAGTTTAAAATCGTATAATCTTGCACTCAATACATAGTTACATAGTCTAAATGGTGCAGTCATAAAACAAATAAATTTGTTAGACTATAGAGCGTGAGAACATACGATCCAGTAGAAATAAATAAATAAACAAAGGACAAAGCAGAGTAATAGAAATACAGAATGCTTAACAGAGATACAATGATAAAAATGTTGCAGTAGTTTTGAGGTTGATAGAATGAGATATTTGGTGGGGTATTACTACAGGCCAGGGAATGTGGAGGATGGAGACCAAGGATATTAGCTTAGTAAGCATGCAAAGGATGATCATTATGGGAGATTTCATTTACTGCAATAATTGATTGGAATGAAGAGATATCATGAGGTAATAAGGAGAATGAATTTCTTGAAATCTTTAGGGACAACCAGCTTAAGCAATATATAACAGAGGACATACAAGAGTTAAGAGACTTAGATTTAGTTATATGTTCACAATCATCATGATTGTGAACGGAGTGTCTAATCATCCCTCAGTTGGCGAGAGTGACCATGAACTGATCACCTAGATTGCACCAGCCACAGGAGAAATTCTGTGCAGAAGAGATATATGTGGAACTACAAGACTGGTGATTATGAAAAACTTAGGAGACAAATGGGAGCTATAGTATGGAAAGGAGAAAGATGCTGCATGGGCACTGATCAAGAGCTATTCAACAGCAGCAATGTTTGAGTGTATTCCATGGATGAATGAAGAGATTAAGCATGAAATCTGGAAGAAGGCATTGTGGAAGCAACACAAGATGACTGGTGGTAACAATCAGGTGCATGAAGAGTACAAAGAGCAGGCAAGAAAGGTAACTTGGTAGGTAAAGACAGCAAAAGTGCAACATGAAAAGAAATTAGCCAATCAAGCCTAAGAAACCTCTCAGTCAGTTCTTTTGATATGTGGCAAGTACAAGAAAAAATAATTAAGGGAGGATGATGCTAGTTGATGACATTGGCAGATTGGTAACCAATGCAGAGGATATAGTTGAAGTATTCAATGATCAGTTTATCAGTGTATTTCATCCTCATGAAGGCAACATCATGAGAAGCTGGAGTATAGAGGATATGGTTGAGGATGGACTGATGGCGAATGAGCAGGAAGTATATGATGAATTAAGTAAATGTGATGTTAATAAGGCAATATGATTTGACAATATATCACCATGTCTTGAGGGAATGCTCTATGGAATTAAAGGCACCTTTGCCACACCTGTTTAACATGATTTTTGCAATAGAGTGAGTCCAAAAGAATGGCAGGTGGGAAAAACTGCTCTAGTTCACAAAGGTTGGGGGAGGGGGGTAAGACTGAGTCTGTGTGTGGGGTTGTTATTAAAGTGTTAGAGAAGTTGTGAGGCCTAGGATTCAGAAATGGGTTGATAATAGCAGTATTATTTATGATGATCAGTATATGGGTTTGTTGAGGGGGGGGGGGCATTTTTTAGCAATCTGCTTATGTATTAAAAGGTGACAAAATTCACTCAATAAAGGAGA
The DNA here is from genome assembly GCF_054136105.1 of Typopeltis vanoorti. Lineage (NCBI taxonomy): Eukaryota > Metazoa > Arthropoda > Arachnida > Uropygi > Thelyphonidae > Typopeltis > Typopeltis vanoorti. Next base: position 72,080,119 of record NC_143573.1, on the reverse strand, counting down.
TGCATATACAGTAACATACATGGATTTTTCAAAGGCCTTTTGACAAACTGCTGCCACATGACAAGCTAGTAGCTAAACTGAAATAGATGGGATTAGATAACTGATCAGCTGTCAGAAGCGGTATCAGCAGGTTATGTATGGCAGAGTGATATCCCAAAGAGAAAGGTCACTAGTGGAGTACCATAGAAATCTGTTTTGAAACCATTATCATTTAACTTCTGCATTAATGACATTGGGCAGTTGTTTGCCAAGTTGGGAAAAACAATGAGGAGTAGAATTGTCAAATTGTCAAATCATATTGCCTTGTAGGAGGATATGAATAGACTATGTGAGTGGGCAAATGAGTGGAGCTATCAGTTTAATGTTGAAAAGTGCAAGGTCTTGAAATATGGTAAGCAAGGTTGGGATGCAGAGTATCCAATTAATAGAGAAATTTTGAAGTAGGTGAAAGAGATCTGGGAGTGATGGTAGACAGAGATGTGAAGTTTAGGTGCCACATTGATAAAGCTGTAATAACATCACAATGGATTATGGCAATAAAGAGGAGGACACTGACATGCAGAAGCAAAGAGGTTATGGTTCCCATGTATGAGGGTGGTCTGAATTGTTCTCGGCCTTGACCATAGATGGCAATACAATCCGCAAGTTTTTTTTTTTTTTTCCAAGTTGGTACATCTGTCATACGCATCCATGTGAAATTGCAAGTCATTCTATCAAGTAGTTTGTTTTATACAGCTGTCTGAAGCAAAAGTGTTGTCTGTATTCCTTGAAATGGATAAAATTGAGTATCGTGCAGTCATAAAATTCTTTCTAAAAGAAGGTTTAACGGCAAAAGAAATTTTAGTGCCAAAAAACATATAAGTTGGCGAGGAGTTGTCACCAATTAATGTGGAGGAGATATTTCGCAGAGCAGAGAGAGAGAGTCAAGGGTAGAACTAGAGTCCATCCCTGGAAGCTATATAAGGTGGGTGTGAGTAAGGGAGTGAAAAGTAGGTTCTTTGCATGGAGAGTGACAGTTGAGCGGAATGCATAGCCTGAATATGTGTTGAGTGCAGAAACTGTGAATAAGTTTAAGACATGGTTCAATGCTCTTTTTGAATGAGACAGTACAGACTTCCCACAGCGAGTCCTTTGACTCCGCGGTGGTCAGATGTTAATGTTAATAATGATAATAAAAACAGCACTTACCTTAACTTGAATTACCCAGAAGGGTTCAGGTTTAAAAGATTGTATTTTATCATGCCTTTCTACACAAAATCCTAAGGTAGGTGTCTGACAAGGTCCAAATGAAATTAAAGAACTATCCAGATTTCCATATTTACCCTGCACACAAAAAAGTAATCATTAATTAATGTACAAATTATCTTTACAAATAAGTAAAGATAATATTCTCAAAATTTCATTTTAAATGTACACCACATAAGTTATTTTTAAAATGCATTTATCAACAATGCACAAGAATAGTAGTACTCTATTCTCAAAAAAAGAAGAAAAATAAGGAATCTACAATATTGAAGACAAAACTTTTGCTTAACCTTTCTGATAACCATCTTATAATATCTATAAAACTGAAATTAAATTTTCCTTTAGAAAATTCATCACCATCATCATACGTATCAAGGATTTAGGCCTAGTATGGCCTGTTCCGGCCTTAGAAGTCATTGTTGAATCGTTTAAGAGGGCGTCCTGGTTTTCTTTTTCCTAATGGCTTGTACTTTAAGGCTTGTTTTGGTAATCTTTCTGTTTTCATTCTTTGAACGCGTTTAATCCATCTATGTTTATATTTTTTAATTTTTTCAATTACTGGTTCTTGGTTTAATTCTTTCATAATATCTTCGTTTCTTTTGTGATCAAATAGGGTATACTTTGCAGTTTTTCTCATAAACTTCATTTCTGCTGTTGCTAATCTTTGTTTGTCTTTTTGTTTTATTGTCTAGATTTCGCTTCCATACATTAAGACCAGTAGGGCTAATGTATTGTATACTTTTAGCCTGGTTTGTTTTTGAACTAGGTCTGGTTTAAATATAGAGTTAATTAACTCCTGTTATTTTTAAATATTTTGCAATTTTTATGTTTATATCTTTTTCATTTTCATAAGTGATCATACATCCTAGGTAGTTAAATGAATTCACCTGTTCTAAGATCTTGTTATCTAATACTATTTTAGTTCTTGCTGGATCTTGTCCTTTAAAGGCCATAGTTTTTATTTTTTTCCGTTGATATTATCATACCATAATATTTGGATATCTCATTTAGATTTAAAATAGCTTTCTGTAAGTTATCTTCAGAATTTGTAATTATTATTTGATCGTCTGCAAAGAGGAGAGTGTTTAAGTTAACTGTAGGTGAAAGTTTAATTCCTTGATGTAAATTTTTACTCCATTTTATTATTATTTCATTTAAGTAGATATTAAAAAGAGTTGCTGAGAGGGGACATCCCTGCCGGACCCTTGGTTTATCTCTCTTGTATATGATAGCTCATGCTTTAATCTTATTTGTATTTGATTATTTTCATATATACTTGTGACAGCTTTTAGGATATTATTTGGTATTTGTCTTTCTTTTAATATGTTAAATAATATGTTTCTTTTAACTTTGTCAAATGCTTTTTCAAAGTCAATAAATGCAATATGTGTTTCTAAATTATATTCTCTTCTTTTCTCTATTATTAATTTTAGGCAGAAGGCTGAGTCTATACATGATCGTCCTTTTCTAAATCCATTTTGTACCTCTAGAATAAAGTTTTCAGAATATTTCATTAGTTTGTTATTTAAGATTCTGCTGTATATTTTGTAACATGAATTTAGTATACTGATACCTCTATAGTTTTTAGGGTCATCTCAATTACCTTTCTTAAAGATAGGAATCACGATTGCTTTTTTCCATTCTATTGGGGGGATACCAGTTGAGTAAATTTTATTTAAAAATAATAAGAGTCTTCCTTTGAATCTTGTTCCTGCGTATTTATATAGTTCTGAACCTAGCTTATCTTCTCCAGGTGATTTTCCGTTTCTTGTTTCTTTCAGGCTGATTTCTAATTCTTCTTCAGTTATTTCCTTTTCATTTTCGTTAATTGTTTGCCAGTTGTCTTTTTTAAAATATTTGTCTGTCCACAGTTCTGTGTAGTAATTTAGAAATTCTTCTAATTTCAATTCAGTGTTTAATTTTATGTTTTCTTTGGTATCTGCATTTAGGTGTTTCAAAATCTTATATACATTGGGTCTTATTTTATATAAATCATGTTCTAAATTAGAAACAAATTTATTCCATGATTCTCTATGTCTTTTCCTGACTTCTCTTTTAGCTATGGCTCTTATTCTTTTATATTCTATTTCATCTTCTAATCTTTTACTGCTTAACCCTTTGTGATAGACTTCTTTTTTCTTTTTGATTATTTCTTTGATTGTATCTTCCCAGATCTTCAGTTTTTTTCTTTTATTGAATTTTTTGGTCTTTCCTAAGCTTTCATTTGCTGCTGCATTTAGTATCGTTTTTATATTAAGCCATTCTATTTCTATTTCTTCATTTTGTTTTATTTTATCTAGATACTGGTTAATTCTTTGTTCATATAGCCATTGTACATTTGTGTCATTCACTAGTCTAGTTTTATAAACAAATGTTTCAATTTTTCTTTCTGTTCTTGTTACTTGTAGCCATTTAGATGGTAATCTTAATTTTATTTTAACAAGGTTAGAAAATTCTCATGCAAAATTTCCTAGTATGTTGCCATATTTTGGACAAGCTTAAAGGTATGTCTTGGAATACATAAGTATAAAAATTAGTAAGAAACTATCAAATAAAAAAAAGAATAAATGAACCATGTTATGCATCACTTGATCAAGCACCAAATTGATGTTTTGGAGATTAGTTTGCCATCTGACGTATAATGATGTAACCTATCTATAAAAAAAAATCAATACCGAGCAGGAGTTTATATTTTCATAAAAAACACGTCCTTTTTTCCAAAAACATCAATTTGGTGTTTGGTCAAGTGATACATAAGGTCAAAATGTAAAAATATTAAAGAACAGAAAGTCATTTAAATTATACAGCTTAATAGTTCAGTGAGTAAATTTTGACAACTCTCAAATAAGTCAAAATTACACAAAAACTCTTTAATTGTATTTTCTAGCTTATGCTTTTTGAAGACTAAGGCAGTGGAATGCTACTGAAAGATTTCCAAATTAACATTTGTTTTTTTGTTATTGAGAAAATAGTTCTCTCTTCTTTCTACCATTTATGAGATTAAAACAGCTTTTCTATGTTCATGCTGAGAATATAAATTAATAAATATGTAACAAAATAATATGCATTTGCCCAAACATTTATGAAGATTACTGTATATGTCGGCATATAAGACGACTGGAGTATAAGATGAGGCCTAAATTTTAGGCTATTTTTAGGTTTCAACCTTATGTTGGTGGTATAAGATGATCCCTCAATTTCTTCTTTCTTGTATTAATGCAATGTTAGGTATTGTTGTTATATCCATTATTTTTAAATCAATGCATATCATTTATTTTTTGCATAGCATAGATTTAATATTTATGCAAATTACCTAATTAAAAGTGATTAGCCTCAATTTTAATTAATTATTAATTTTGCATTTTTTTTTAAATTTTAGGATTATTAAAATTGTTATCATTTAAAATCATGGAACCAACAACAAAACGAAGAAAGTATGAAGCTCAATTTAAAATAAGGGTAATTGAAATGGCAAAGCAAACTAATAACTGTGCTGCTGCAAGAAAGTTTGACATAACCGAGATGGTAAGAGAATGGAGGGAGAAAGAAGATGTTTTAAAAAAATTGTCCAAGAAAAAATGTGCGATGAGAACGGGGATCACCCGATGGCTGCAACTGGAAAATCATGTTGCAGAATGGGTATTCGAACAAAGGCCGAATGGTTATCTTGTTACAAGAAATATGATTAGAGCATATACACTAAAATGGTCTAGATTGAATCTGGATGAAATATAGAATTTCAAGCTACTTCAGGATGGTGGAATTGTTTTATAAACAGACAAAATCTGGTAATATGACAAAAAACGAAAATTGCTCAAAAACTACCAGAAGATCCTGACCACAGACTTACCAGTTTCCATAAATTTATCATTCAGTTGAGAAAGAACTTAAATTTCTGTTGTCAAATATTGGAAATATGGATGAAACTTTATGAGTTTTGATATGATAAGCAATAAAACAGTGGAGTCTAAAGGTAGTGAGAGTGTGCTAGTTCAATGTACAGGTCATGAAAAAACAAGGTTTATGGTTGTGTTGTCATGTTTGGCTGATGAACAGGCCCGTTTCTACATTTTGCAGAGCCCTGTGCGAAATGGAAAAGCGGGGCCCCTGAAAGTAAAATTTATGGAAATTTTAAATGGAAGAATATCTGGTTAATTAATTAATTAAATCAAATATGAAAAATATTTTATGCACATAAATAAACAAGTATGCTCTTTTAGCATCAATTTAAGGGAAAAAATTACTAAAAAAATAAATGTGTTTGTATGTACATGATATATTATTTTATTATGTAAGTACACATTATCATATAAATATGCCAGAATAATGATTTATTTAATAATATAAATAATAATATAAAAATACGAAAAAAAATATCCATTTTTACTATAAAGAATGAAATATATGTATAACAACTTATAAGATTTAAAAGAAATCTTAATATATTAAATTTTATTTAACCTAATGTGCTTATCAATAAAATCATTTATAATGCTGTCAAAATTCACATTTTTTTGCAATTTCATGCTCTATAGATATTATTGCCAGGGATGACAAACGTTCGTGAGACATAGAAGATCGCAAACAGGTTTTTATTAATTTTAATTTGGAAAATGACTTTTCTGCTGATGCAACCATAACTGGATTGGTCAATAATATTTTAAATGTCATAGTAATATTTGGATAAATATCCGACAAATTATTTGCAATTATGAATTTTAAAATATTAATGGGTGCATCTTCTGGAAAAATATTTCTAAAAATAATTAATTCATTGTAAAATTCAGATTCATCAATATCTGTATTTAATTTTTGATACAGCTGTTTTCAATAAAATTTTAATTTTATTGAAAACAGCTGTCATTTACTGTCATTTTTCTTATTAATTTCATATCATAAAGAAATCCAAATGATTTTTCATGAATTTTATACAATTCAAATCTTTGTTTGACAGATTGTAGAGCAATATCTAAAATTACAAAAAAGAAATTTATCTTAAAATTATCTTTGTTATCATCTATGTGTGATTCATCAAGCGTTTCATAATCAAAAAATATTTTTCTTCGGTATACTTTAAATTTAATTTCTATTTCTAATAGATTTGACAGTTCTTTAGTAATCTCAGTGCAGCTATCAAATCCTGATATTCTCTGCTCTTCACAGTACTGCACTAACTCTTTAATATGCTTAGTTGCTACGTCTATGGGAATTTTTGCATTTTGTAATACTTTACTTACTAAATTAACTTTTGACAAAAGCTCATACCGAATTACAAGGCTTAGTATAAACTCAAACGAATCTATTTGTTCATATATTGAAACCACTTCTACTTTGATAGTATTATTTGAGGCAGTTTTAAATAATTCTTTTATTGCATTTAAAAATTCTGGAATTTGAAAACGTACAGCTCTAACTGATTCTATTCTACATTCCCATCTTGTATCACATAACGGCTTTGGAGTTAATTGTTTAACAAATTTCTTTAATATGTCCCAACGTGAAGTTGAGGCAGCAAATAATGTATATGTTGAATGTATATATTTTTTGTATAACATTAAAAAAATGTATTGCTATAATTGATGATTTTGCGACATCCCCTAAAATCAAATTCAAATTATTACAGGTGCAAGGAGTATAAAATGCCTTTTCGTTTTCATTTAAAATGTAAGCACGGACTCGCTTATATACTCCTTTCATATTTGCTTCCTTATCATACCCTTGCCCTCTACAATCTGACAATTTAAGATTTAATTTATTCAAAAGTGATTTTATATTTTCATATATACCTTTACCAGTAGTGTCATTAGTTGTTAAAAATGTCAAAAAGTGTTCACGAATTTCAATATCTGCTACAAATATATGTAAAAATCTAAAAATTACGGAAATTTGCTCCTGATGACTAACATCAGGAGTACAATCGAGAATTATTGAATAGTACTTTGCCTGTCATATCATATTTACAATATTTTGTTGAATTTTGGTTCCCATATCAACAATTAATTCATTTTGCACAATGGGTGATAGATACGAATTTTGTTTCTTACCTATAATTTTTTTCCCCAAACATCGCATTACAGATCTTTTAAAAGTGGATCAAATTCTGCAATTAATTCTATGATTCCAAAACAATTACCATTATGGGCTGTGTACAAAGTATCAAAATTACCTCTAAAAGCTAAATTATGTTCGGATAAATAAAGAATTGCTGCTACTTTTCGTCTTAAAACATTTCTTAACTGTTCTGCTTCAAATTTTATGACATTTTGATTTGCCTGATCAATGTATTGTGATTTTTTTAAATTACATTCCATTTGTGCCCATGAATACATGCATTTCATGTGCACTGGATTTCGTTTGTGCGACTTTAATCTTTCACTTACATGTCGCCAGTCAGAAAAGCCATTATTACATAAAAAATTATCATCAGAAGAAAATAATTTGCAACAAAACAAAAAATAGAGTTGGAAGAGTTTGAATATACAAGCCATCTTCTGTTTTGCTTTTCTCCGTTTGCAATTGTCCTAACACAGTGAGCTTGGAAAAACACCTCTTGTTGTCATCTTTTGGAAAATCATTTTCAGTCGGAGGAGACAGTGGACCATGTTGTACAATTTGTGTTAGTGTTGCGTTGGTCAAAATTTTGGGCCATGTTGCTGGATCATCAATAGTAAATACTTTACCTTCCTCTGGTGTCTCAGCTTTAAGATCTTTAATACTCATTGTTTGACCAAACGCGTTATGTTCTCCGCTTCCTTTGAGTATTTCAGAACTCTCATTATTAATTAATATTGACGGTGAAGAACTGTTTGCAGTTATTTCAGAACTCCCGTTATCAACTGATATTCAACTTCATAAATTTAAACAGTGAATTTCTTTGACATTCGTCGGCCGCTTCTTTTTCTTGTTTTTGCTTTTGTTTTTCATGCCCACTTGGGTATTTTCTTCCATAATAATCTCTCTCATGACTAGTCATACTCTAGAATTAAATACGATAGATTTAATTATAAAATAAATTAATAAATTAAAACAAAATTACTTATCTGATAAATAAAATATATCTAAAATAGATAATATTAGAAAATAAATAAATCTAATATAGATTGAAAACTGCTCTTGGAGAAAAATTCTGTTGTCGGATAGCCTAAAACCACTTTACAAAATACATTTTTTAAGATGTTTTGCAAGTCATGTCACATAAAAAAATTGCCATGACAGCATGTGTATTGTTGTCGTCCGGTAGCATCCTCTAGCAAGAGGGTTGCAGCAGATGAGCAGCTCTTCTCCATTTCTGTCTGTCTGTCTGTCGCTTCCATCATTCTTAAACCAGTCCATTCCACGATGTCATTAAACCACTCTCTAGTTGGTCTTCCAGGTCTTCTCTTCACCTCAACTTTCCCTTGTAATATAGTTCTTATCAGTTGTCCCGAAGAACCCCTCAGAAGATGTCCTGCAAATCTAGTCTTTCTTTGCATAATATTCTTTAGTAGTGTTCTTTCCATTCCAACTCATCTTAAAACTTCTTGATTTGATATTCTTTCTGTATAGCTAATCTTTTCCATCTTTCTATAATATCACATTCCCAGTGCATTAATTCTTTCCATATCTCTCTTTCTTAGTGTCCATGACTCACTTCCATAACTTGCAATACTCCAAACTGTTGCTTTAACTATTCCAATTCTAATGCCTATTTTAGTGTTCTTATTTATTAAAATTCTCTTCATTTCCATAAATGCCGATTTAGCTTTGCCTATTCTATTTCTAATGTCCAACTCTGAAGTTCCTTTCTCTAAGATCCAGCTACCTAAATATTGAAATCTTTCCACTTCTTCTAAAATCTTTCCTCCACATCTTATTTTTACAATAAGTATGTGTATATACTTACTTATTCATAAAATCATAAACTAAAATAAAAAAAAACTCCTCAAAATTATTAAAAACACCTGTTTTAAAATGCACTTTTCCCTATTTAACACTAGGTTATACGATATGGTTATATATCTTAGAGTAGTTTCAAAGACTACCGCTACGATCTTATTTCGCTTACTATAACAAAAATAGATGGTTGTAAAATTATATATATTTTTCTATATAATAATTTTTTTTATATAATAATTACAATATTAATTTATATCATATTTTAAAAAAAATTAATTGATTTTCTTTTTTCAATTTTTTGCGCTTTGCAGGGCCCTGTGCCACTGCACAGTTCGCACACCCATGAATACAGCCCTGTTGATGGAACCAAGTTAAAACCAATGATCATCTTCAAATGTAAAACTAAACCTAAGATAAAATTTCCGTCAGGTGTTTTTGTACATTTTCATGAAAAAGGTATGAAATTATGGATAAATAATGTGTGGAACACGTGACCAGGAGGTATAATGAAGAAACACAGTTTATTAGTATTGGATATGTTTTGCAGTCATTTAACTGAGAATACTAAAAGTCTTCTAGAAAAAAAAAACACAAAAATTGCTGTTATACCAGGTGTTATACAACTTCTATATTGCAACCACTAGACGTCTGCTTGAACAAAAACCATTTAAAGATCACATGCAAGAGTGGAATAATTGGATGTTGACTGGTGAAAATCATTTACAAATGATGGATCTATGCATGCTGCATCACTTGATATGTTGTGCAATTTTGTGATCAAAGCATGGAATAAAATAAAAGTAGAGACTGTAATGAAATCAGTAGTTCGAAAGATTGGATGGTATGGAAGATGATCTGTTGTGGGACACTGATGACAATGAAAATGAAATCAATTCACCGGATTCGAACTGGGATCCATATGACACTCATTTAAATAATGAATCTGAAGAACTATTTTCAACAGATGATGAAGAAAATTAACATGAAAATTGAGGTTAATAATTATTATTTGTTTTTTAAGACTTACATCTATTGTAATATTTTAAATAAATTTATGTAACAAAAAATTAATCTGATTTGTTTATAAACTCTGCCTATTTTCTTATATAACGATGTATTGTAACTACCTAAATGTTCATCCAAGAAATTAAGCTTCCCTTTTTATACTCGCTGTATAAGACAACCCATGATTTTGAGGGGTTTTCTGTAGTATTTGAGAGTCATCTTATATGCCGACATATACGGTAGTTATTTCTGTAAGAGATTTTATTTCAGAGACATTATTTATCTATAGGGTTCATATATTTTTGAAAAAAAAAATACAGGACACTTTCGGTTTGAATAAACCAAAAAAATTTTTTTGCTTTTCTTACTTACGAACATCAGCAAAGGGAAAAGAATTTAATTATAGCAATCTTAAAACTGAACTTTAAACGATACTAAATCATTGATCTTTGCCTGTGATATACTTCTCAGATGACTGTATTTTCTCAAGTAAAGAATGATTATGTTTTACCAAGTTATGAAATTCCACAGTCCTTATTGAAAAACACTTTAACAATGAGCATACCTTTCACAGTTTCTACAGATAACCTATTCTTTTTGTTTGTCCATAAGGAGTTCATCCAGGAAAACAGTCTTTCAATACTACCATTTGTGCCATGAATGCAGCAGAAGAACTCAACAATCTTCTTCAAATTTATTAATTCGTTTACTCCAAACACTGTTGAATAATTCATACCAAATTTCTCCTATAGATTTTGCTTTAATTTCTTCTTTCTTCTCTGTAATTGCCTTTTTCAAGATCATTGAAAAAGGTTCATCAAACAGTTCAGTTTCATTATTTTTGTGTTTGGGCAGACCTCTTCAATAGTTGTTACACTTTTCCAATTGAGACTGGCTTTTGTATTCTTCAATAAAATCCAAGACAAACTTTCAAAAGTAAGAGTGTCAGAAGACCATTCTTGGATGTATTCTATACAGATGTTATAAAATTCATTTTTATAATTACCATATTTCTTCTCAGTGATGAGTTCATCTTCAATTAATGTCTTCAGTAAGGACTATTCTTTCCTTGTTGCAAAATCATTATCTTGTCTCTGCTGAAGTTTCTCTAAGAGGCTTGCAATAATGGATTTTGCTTCAGTAAGAGTAACTTTCTCACCTTCAATTGCACAAATTGTTCCATGAAACATTTCAGATTGGTGTTCTAGAAATGTGGCTATTAGCTCTGAAACCGGATTACTAAAGAACTTTTTAAGAAGCAATGGTGGTTTATCAAGTGAAAGAACATATGATTTGAGAACTTCGTACATCTCATTCATCCTTTTGAGAGCAGGGTACAGAGAAAAAAGTCACAAAAATCTTTGAGTGTATGCACTCTAATAGTATAGATATAAAAATGGTGATATAATTTTTCAATGACAGCTTGAACGTCCATGGGCAATGTATCAGCTGCACATTGTATAGCATTATTTATTATATGGGATGAACAACCAACTCCTATCAATGTACGATTTAATTTTGATTTCAATTTATGAAAAACATTGTTCTTTCCTATTCTGGAACTTCCACCAAAATTTGTATTAGTATTATCTGCTGAAGGCAACAACTTTCTTTTCAATATTCCACTTCGTCACTAGTTGCCATACATATTCTGTAAGTTGGTCTGCAGTTTCACATGGTAAATCTAAAAACTCTAGAACCATAGTTTTGATGGCCTCTTCTGGTATGAAGTATCAAACTAGAACTGGAACTATTTTCAAACACCATGGTTAGAAATGTCTATCATTATTGACACATGATTAGCTTTCTTAAGTTCATTTCTGAAAACAGCCATTGCATAAGGTGCTAATACACTCACAATTATAGCTTGAGTCTTTTTTGGACCACAAGTGAACTTTTTGTCACATAGTTTCCGGATTATTTTCAACGTGCAGTTCATCGAACTGAAACTCTGGTTGTACATACATACATGATATGCAAATGTAGCTTCATCAACTGCAAGATTTCTTTCCGTTTCACCCATTGTTTTTTTAGAAAAATAATCTGACACTTTACTACTTGCACTTGCATTTTCTGTTAATTTGTGTCTCTTCGTAGCACAAATTAACAGAAAATGTGCTGCTTGATGTCTGACTGACCCCCGTGTTGTATGCTGAATATTGCATTACACTGTTTACGTCTCACTTTCTCGTCGACTTTGCCATCACAATTACATGGTATAATAAAAGGGTATTCAGTCCTTAGCTTTTCTGTGAGAACACACTTTCTCTTTGGCATTTTAAAGGCATATAAAATAATAAAACTAATCACGTTTCATAATAGATCTGTGTCATATCAAATAAGTCGTGCTTAGTTAATTACAACGTCCGCTAGTTGCAATTCTCGCAACATGTCAGTATTGTCAATTGATAAGACAATTTCATGATCAATAACTAATATTGATTTCTTGGCAATTACATGTTTTATGTTTAAGAATGGGAATGTTAAACACAAATCCACAAATTACGGGAAAATTCTGCGTCCCAAAGAGTTTTATCGGGATGCCAGGACACAAACTCGTAATAAGGGACAATCCCGTAAAATACAGGACATATACAAACCCTATTTATATATCACATAGCAAATATTTAAATCTTAATTCAATTTCTCTTTTTCACATTCCATTAAAACGGATTATTATCGCTGCTTTTATGTATTTTTTTAATACTTAATTTAGCCTCTCTTTCTCTCTCTCTTTCTGAACCTTCATGAAGCAAATGCTGACTTAATGTTTTTGAATTTTTGGATTTTATACATTTAATTCCTTTTTAAAAATTAAAATAAAATAATTTTTTTTTTCATATCCTTTCATGGGCAAAAACAATTGCATTCAACAGTATTATAAACCATTCATGATTCACTGAAAAATACAGGCATACCCAGGTCATATGACATGTCAGGTTCTGGACTACCATCAAATAGTGAATTTTATTCCATAGCAAATCACTATTTGTTTTTTTAGTTGTAGATCCATGTAATGGATTGACATATATCCATATATGTGTATAAATTATATAAATAAAGCATTTATTTATGTCAGATATGCAAATAAAAAATTTAGAACAATTTTCGAACAAAAAAGTTATTTGGAATCTTTTGATTCCAAATAACTTAAGGGAGCAATACCAACCAATTTGGTCATCAATCTAGGCCAGTAAAATTTTTCCCATTTCAGCAATAAGACTATCATGTTTACGAATAACTGTGGTATTAACTGTGTAGGCACTTTTCACATCGCGTAAAATTTTATCTTTGTTTTTAATAATTGTAACAACAGTAGTGTAAGGTAAGTTTGGTCTGAGCCTCTGTTAGTGTTCAATATGCAATTGTCACTAAATTTAATAATTTAAACTTAGTATGTAATGAAACAGATTTACATTTCTTCATTTCACTGGAAGCAACAGCACACTTACTTTGAATTTTATCTGCCATTGTTAATTAAAATAAAATCAAACAATAGCATTCAATAGTATTATAAACCATTCATGATTCACTAAAAAACACAGAGATGTAGCAAGTAATGACATCATAGACCGACAGATGACATCGCTATAACCACTGTATGAGCAAATGCAGTGTTGTCTTTATGAGTGGATCATCATAAAGCAAAGCGTCGTTACGCAGGATATTACTGTATATGTTAAAATTATTTATGCAAGCCATATAAGCATAAAAGCTGAAACTGAGTCTTTCCGAATAGCACTACAAAACTGCACCAATTACCAATCAAAATGAAAAATGAAAATACAGAAGGGAATGTTTAATTGCATGATGCTGATGATAATGCTTATTTGCATAAAGTAAAATTTTCTGTATGTGGTTTTGCTGTGATTGAGATTATCAGCAAGAGCCAAATCTAAAAAGATACTATGGCTAAAGCACTATAGAAGTCATATATTTTCTATATATAAGCAGAAAAACAACATATAATTATTATTGAATACTCAGGATGAGAGATAGCTACAAAAAGTTCTGCTTGGTTATAATATATATATATTATACTTGACAATCAATTATGAGGGTGTGCTGAAAAGTTGTGATAATCACCTTGAAGAAAGTGGGATAGAACTGCAATTGAGGTGTTTATCAGAATTTTTCAGCCCACCCATGTATATTCTTGCTTTAATCCTATACTCATGCAGAAACCTAAAGTAACTTCAGTGAAGTACAGTATACATATATTCTTGCTTTAATCCTATACTCATGCAGAAACCTAAAGTAACTTCAGTGAAGTACAGTATACACCCTGAATTACAACTGTTTAATTATGATGGTTTTAATGATATGATGCTCCTGGGAATCAACCAACAAGCAGTTTTTGTGAACTGCTATTTACAATATCATTGCTCGCTGAATCTCTCATTGTTTTGGCATTTTGTCGTGAACTGTTTATTAACTATTATTTAATTTCTTTTATTGTTAATGTTAATATGAGGAGGAGATACTAGAGCTGCTGCACAAAGTGAATAAGAAATCAGCAATAGGGACTATGAGAATACCAGCACAAATACTAAAAGTGTGAGCTGAACTGGCTATTCCTTTAGCCAGGATATATGAGTCTCAGAACAGGGAAGATGCCAAGGAATGGATGGTTGTACAAAGGCTGATGTATCCAATGATCTATCTATCGTTATCTCTCTCGAGTGGTGGTGAAAATTTGAATAATCGGTTAGGACTCATAAAAGAAAATCTATATTTTCCAATTAATGGCATGGATTTACTAAGGGAAGGTCATGTTTGAGCGACCAGCTCATATTCGATAATAATGTTACCATTGTGTTAGACAAGGGGAATGGATACACCATGATACTTTTGGATTTTGCTAAAGCTTTTGATAGAATACAGCATGGAAAAGTTTTGCATAAATTAGAGAATATAGGATTGGATTATAAAATATAAGCATAAATAAGAGGATATCCTTGACTGACAGATATCAAGTAACAGTATATATAGGATGCAAGTCTGCAAGACTTAAGGTAAGTAGTGGTGTATCACAAGGATAAGTATCCTTGGTCCACTGTTATTCAATCTATATATTAATGATACTGGGAAGGCTTTGACACATCTCTGATTTGAGATATACACCTATTTGATGATGATGCTAAGTAATCAGGAATGCAGCTGATATGCAGTACTGGCACAATGATTTGAATAGATTGGAATTGCGGACAAGTGAAAATCTCTATCAGTTCAATGTTGGGTATCTCGTCACACACACTTTGGTGTGATGAGATGCCCAATGTCATATTATATTGGTGAAATTATGCTAGAAGAAACTGATCAGGCTAGGAATCTTGGAGTTTTAGTATACAGGCAGTTGAAGATCAATATAGCAAAGATTGAAAGGATGACTTAACTGATGTAACAAATTTGGTTTAAAATCAGCCAAAATGGACAATCTATAAAACAGCTAAATAGAGCACAATAAAATTGTGCTCTATTTAGCTGTTTGAAGATGGCAAATTCAATACAGAAACATATAACAGAAAAAGCAAAGCTGGTATACTAGGAGTTAATTGAATAAATTGACAGACAACTCTTACTATCTGAAATTCATAACAATCACAAGACCATATTTGATTCTATGGACTTTTGGTCACTGGAGTTTGTTACAGTGAGTCTGCTTGTTTTAGTGGTGTTTGCTTAATGAGTGTAAACTTAAAAGAGAAATTAGTCAAAACCCTGACCTAGGCATACACAAGATAGCATTTAAACCAATTTTGAGAAAAATATGAGAGAGTTGTGAGAAAAATAAAGGAAAGTGAAGAGATGACATCAATGGCAGAAACATATTAAAAATGAAGATATTAGAGAGAAACTTGACATTGTTAGCATTCAGAAACATTTGAGCAGAGCTAATCTCAACAAATACCATGGAAAAATTTTGAAAGTCCCGATTGGTCACCCTTGACATCTCGAAGGCCTTCGACCGAGTCTGGCACAAAAGCCTGTTAAGTAAACTCTCATCATCTGGTCTACCTTTTGACTTCTGCAGCTAGACTGCCACTTCCCAACTTGATGCTCACTTTGAGTGATGGTGGACTTACAGATACTTACCTTCTAAATATACAACTAATGCAAGAGGGCTCCACAAGGATGAACCTCTCACCCACCCTATTCCTTCTATATATAAATAACTTACTCTGGCAGACTACCATTCCAATACATAATTTTGCTGATGACAGCACATTGAATTCCTTCCTTTCATTTATCAAACCCGACAATGCATAAATCAATGCAATCTCCAGAACCCTAACTATTACCACATTAAATATAGATCTCCAAAACATTCAGTACTACAAATTAACAGTATTACAAATATTGCCTCCTCTGACTCCAAAAAGTTAGTTTTCCTTTTCGCTCGAAACATTACTTTAACTCCAAACATTTTGTAACTATACAAATCAGCCTGACCATTGAATATTGCTCCCATATCTTGGGTGCCCTTACCCTAAAGATACTGAACTCTGTACTGAAAAGGACTGTCATACCAATCAATGATCTCCTACTCACTGATACACTTCACTCACTCACACACACAGGTGCTCAGTTTCCACAACTTGCATCGACTACAAAAACTTTCACTGGTCATAAAAATTAGCAACAATATCCCCACTCTCTTGTCAAATCAGTTCAAATGCATGCAGTAACTAACCCCCCACCCTCTCACTATGCATCTCCAAACTCACAGAACAAATTTCTCCCATTCTTCAATCATCACTTTCAATGCTGTCCTCTGGAAAAGTCTGCCATCTTATGTGTTTCCCAAGAAATACAATCCAGTGCTTTTCAAGATAAATATAGACAAGTTCCATCTCGCTCATCCATGGTGCTAGTATACTATAGGTTGACCAACCTCTCTTGGATTTAAAAAAAAAAAAATTTTTTTAAATAGTACTATTGTAGTATCTATCCCCTTTAGAGTTCATATCAGGAATTTGATGATATTATTATTATTATTATTATTACTACATGACACCACCAAGAGGAGTCGAAGAATTCATCATTCATCATGGAAACCACTTGACAAATAAAACACTGTGAAAAAATCCAGACCATCACAGGAATGTTCAAGTTTGTTCAAAAGTGATAAGGTAAGGAGACATCACTTCCAACAAGTATCGTAAAGTCTAAACTTCTTCTTCTTCCTTTTTCATATTAAGCCTATTGGCCTGTTATGGATCTATCCTAATCCCTTTCAAGCCATACCTGCCTCAAGTATAAGGTGGCTAGCCCTCTGCCTCCTGGCGTGTCCTATATCTGTGGATGTGTGTGTTCACAGGGCTGGTTTGCCTGCTTGTGGAAGGAAAAACCCCAGATAAACTCGGGAGAAAAACCCTGCACTTCATGCTCAAGACTGGCTAACATGGCATGTCTCAGAAAGATCCTAAGCTCCTCATGTCAATGATGGGAATTGACACTCCTTTCCCAGGCATATGGTTGAAAAACGCATAGCCACTCGGCTAACCATGCAGACAAAGCAGAACAGTGGTCTCTCACCTGGCAATGAAATTTGTTTAAACTTAAAAGCTTATAAATGAAGGCATATCATATCTCTGTGACTTTCTGAAAGAATAATTTTATAGTAACTTGTATTATTTTTTTCAAAAGTTTAATACAAATCCCAACTCATTTTAGGAAAAAAAAAAACATCACTAGCGTTTTATTCTGGTTTTCAGCCCCACTTGTACCTTAATTTTATTTTTAATGTTTTCCATAATTTTTTTTTTCTTATGTATAATTTTTCCTTCTCCAATATGCAGATTTTCTCATTTCACAAGAAAGATGCCATCAGAGCACATTGTGGATAATGTCCATCTCCTTAGGTATACTTATTCAAACAGTTCAATACAGCTGATTTTCGCTACAGTGAACTCATAGACTATAAGACAAAGTTAAAGGAGATAGCTTAGTATATACAATATATAGGACTTTCCAGGAACCTGTTATAGTGAGAGAACTTGTTCACTCCCTATAGCAAACTACCATTTTTGCTCAACTTGAGCAACATATGCTATAGTGAAAGTCTACTGTAATTAAACTCATCCAGGTCTAAGGGCTATCACAGGAATTTGTCTACTTCCAAAAGTTTATCAACCATCCTCAGATTATTAAACTCATTTGGTTTCTGACTGTATTTTTTAATATTTTATTTTCAAAGTATTCTTAAAATTTTCACGGAATGCTTAAGGGTCAAGGCTCTATAACCGAGAGAGGAGACCTCCACATAGCCTTTAAAGGAATGCGGAGAACCAACCACGGCTTCTGACCTAATGTCCAATCCTCACTTTCTCTTGGTATACCCTGTTGGGTATAAACCTGGATACTGAACGAACGAGGATGTGCTGACAATTTGGGATGTAGCCGACCAAATTGTATTCTTATTGGATTAAACCAAAATATAAATTGATGGTACAACATGACAAAATTTCATGCCACTGGGGCTTTGCCTGGATAAACAAGGCCCCCTTTGTTTTCGCCAGGGAACCAGGGCAAACAGCAAAAAGTCAGCTACTGGAACAAACCCTAAAACACACCCCAACTCAATATCACCAGAGTTGAAGATTGGTACTATCAACATAAGTCTGAATGGCAAAGAAATGGAGCTAGCTGAGGAATTAGATAAATACCATTTTTGACATAATAGGGGTGACTGAAAATAAAAGACAAAAACTGGTGAGATCTTTCTGAGCAATAAATACAAAATGTTATATTCAGGCAATGACAATCAAGGAAAAGAAGGAGCAGCCATAGTATTCAACACTAAATATGAGGCTAATCTTCTTGAATGGCAAGGCAGTCTCAAGTAGAGTGATGTCGGCAAATATCAGAATGGAGAACTGGATAATGAGATTTATTTGTGCCTATGGTCCCACAGAAGGTTCTACTAAGTTAGAAGTGGAGGAATTTTTTGAGGCTTTAGAGAAAGCAATTGACACAATGAGAAAGGAAAAGTTGGTCCTTGTTGGGGATCTAAACGGCAGATTAGGAAATGATTGTTAGACATACAAAATATATTGGGAAAATTTGGAGAAAAGAGAAAAGCAAATAATAATGGCAAATACCTGTTGGATTTCTGCTCAGCACATGGACTGGTTATTACTAACACAATGTTCCAACATAAAAATGTGCACAAATTCACATGGAGAGAAAAGGTAAGGAATAAGAAAAGTTTCATTGACTATGTTATTGTTGATAGTGATGTTTTTGTCCTGCAGGACACCAGAGTGTACAGAGGATTTGAAATTGGAAGTGATCACTACTTAGTCTTGAGCAGGATAAAATTGAATTTCATATTGAAAAGAATAACATCTAAGAAAGTTTTAAAGCGAATAAAAGTTGGGCAGCTCTCAGATGTGAACTGTAGACTAAAATACACAAAGATTATTGAAGATAAAATGAAAGAGTTTGAGAACAGGAACCAAACCTTGGAGATTCAGTGGCAAACCATGAAGAAAACCCAGATTGATTCAGCCAGAGAGGCATGTGGTGAGGTTGTCTACAAGGATAGAAAAATCGGAACTCCATGGTGCACAGGAAGTAAAAGAGAAAGTGAAGGAAAAGAAGAAAGCATATCAAAAATTCCTGGCAAATAAGTCAGCTTTTGCTCTTAGAAAATACAGAGACAAATGTAAGAAAGCTAAACACTGGGTAAAACTAGCTAAACAAAAGTCATGGGAGGCCTTTGGCAAGAACATAGAAAATAAACATCAAGAAGGTGGCAAAATATTCTGGAGGTTGTTGAAGAAGCTCAGAAATAGAGGAAAGAGTGCTTTCAAAGGAATTAGAGATGATAAAGGTGACATGAAAACAGGAAAAAAAGATATCCTTGAAGTATAGAGTAATTAGTTTGAAAAATTGCTAAATGAAACAAGCATTGAGAGCACAGTGGTAAAAAACACTCAAGAGGCATACAGTCAGGAATACACATCCATACTTGAAGTAGAAAAAGCCATCAAAGGCTTGAAATATGGAAAGGCAGCAGGAGTAGATGATATTCGACCAGAAATGCTGAAGTATGGTAGTATAAAAGTCTTACAGTCGCTGCACTGATTAGTTCAGAAAGCCTGGACAGAGGGACGAAATCCCGATGACTGGAGTGGAGCTCTCATAGAACCCATATATAAAAAGGGAAATAAAACGAATGTGAGAATTACAGAGGTATTTCCTATTGAGTGTTCCTGACAAGATCTATGCAAGTATACTTGAGAAACAATTGGGAAGAATTGTGGAAGAAAAGCTTGGTGAAGATCAAGCTGGATTCAGGCCAAATAGAGGCTGTCAGGTTCAGATTTTCACTTTACGGCAAATAGTTGAGAAAGCATGGGAATATAACAAATATCTGTATTTAAGTTTTGTCGATCTGGAAAAGGCATATGACAAGGTGCCAAGAGAGAAGCTATTCAATACGCTACAGTTATATGGTGTCAATGGGGAATTATATCCAGCAATACTTAGTCTGTATTTGAGTTGTAGGTTGGCAGTTAAAATTGAGGATGTATAAGAAGATGGTTTAATGTTAAATCTGGGGTGAGACAAGGATGTACATTATCCCCTCTGTTATTCATTATCTATATGGATCACATTATGAAGGAAAGTGGTATTAAACATGAAGTCAGAATTGGAGATGTTAATGTCAGCTCTTTGCTTTATGCGGATGATGTTATACTTCTAAATAAATCTGCTTCAAGTCGGCAAGAATCCCTGACGAAATTGAATAACTGTTGTAATAGATATGTAATGAAGGTCAGCATTAAAAAGACAAAGACAATAAAAATAGTAGAATTGTTGAAAATGTCAACTGTGTTGCGAACAGGGAATCCTGGAACAAGTAAAACATTTCAGCCACTTAGGCATGATTTTTAGTGAAGATGGTAAATTAAATATGGAAATAAACAACAGAATCAACAAAGCTGGTATGGTAGGAAGTCAACTGAATAAATTCATATGGAAGAAGAGAGAAATTAGTTGGAACACTAAATTAGCTGTATAGAAGACAGTGTTCAAACCAGTTTTAACTTATGGGTCAGAAGTAAAACACTTGACCTAAGACTAGAGACTGCAGATATGAGAGTCCTAAGAAAGATTAGAGGCGTGAACAGATGGCATCAATGGCAATATCATATTTAAAATGATGATATTAGGAAACAACTTGACACTGTCAGTATCCAGGAATGCATTAGCAGAGCTAATCTCAGGTGGTATCATCACTTAAACAGAATGGGTGAGGAAAGATTAGCAAAACAAGTGTTTTGCCAATCTTTTTCCTGCCAGGTTGGCAGGAAAACAACTCAGAGGAAGACCAAGATATAGGTGGATTGATACAGTACAATGTGCATTAGACGATAGAAATATAAGATCTGATAATGATAATATTGGAGTCTTGACAAGTAACAGACTGATTTGGAGGAAAATTGTAGATAGGAAGTTAGTAATGATGTAAATTTTTCATGTAGTACTATCATATCCTGTACACCCCTTGAGGGTATATGTCAGGAATTTGATGATGATGATGATGATGTAAATAAAAATCAATTAAGTTTTTATTTAATGTCTAAACATTTGATTAAGTTTTTTTTTACATCTTTACTTAATTTCTTTTTTAAAAAAAGAAATTAAGTAAAGATGTTTGATATCCTGCTCGACTTTTTCATCTTGTCATGCAATTTGCAATAGACGGCGATCGCTTTATCAAGATTTCGGCAGACTTCGAAGCTTCATTCCATATCAGGATCAGCATCAAACAAAATTTCCTTAGCATTCTCAATGTAATTGAAAACTAGCTCAAGTTCTTTTGCAGTTAGCTTCTTGGTCGTAACATTCTCTTCTTGTTCGCACTCCTTATCTTCTTCTTCTTCAAATGCACGTTGTTCTTCTAGTTGAAGAATGGAAATCGAGCAAATTTCTCACATCTTCATTATCCAGTTCATTAAATCCAAGTTCTCTTCCAATTGTTCTGATTTCTTCAATAATGTAGATCTTGGATTTTGCACATGATAAACTAACATAGGCTTGAGTTTAAAATTGCCTTCTGCATTGCCTCCTAATAAAAGCATAAGACGATCTTAAGATACTTTGTATCCTGGTTGAGATTTCAGCTTTAGCTAGGAAAGTTTTTGTTGGCATACACTTCCAAAAGAGACCAATTGCATCAGCGTTGAATATTTGCCGATCGTCATAATCACTGTCCTGAATTATCCTTTGCAATTCTTCAGGAAACTTGGCCACAGAATCTTTTTAGCACGAGCAGATTTTGCAATTATTCTTATGTTATGCAATCCAGTTCAATTTTTAAAATGGTCAAACCATCCTAAACTCACAGTAATGCTTCCACATTCCTCTTGAAATTTGGTCTCTTTCAATGAAGTAAAAATATTGAGAGCTTTTACCTGAATATTCCCTGTATAAGAGGTATTCTTTTTTTGTTATAATCCTCAATACAGAGTGATAGAAGACACTGCATCTCAATTATTAAATGCTTAAAGAAGTAGTAGCAACTTTTCCTTGTTCTTTGTATTCTTTGCTCTTATTTAATATAGTCCAATAGACTCGCTGTATGCCAGGTCTTGCACAATCATTATATACCACAGTCATTAAAACATGAAATGCCACTTTCATTTCATGTCTTAATGACCTCCAGCTTTTCTGCTCGCTTGTAGATTGGTGACAAAAAATTTTGCATAATGTAAAAAAATTGCATTAACTGATTAATCACTCGCTTAAAGCAGGAAATGGTATCATTTCATTCAATCAGGCTAACAGATTATCGTCCATATTGAATTAAGCGAGGTTAGCTAGATGAGTAATTGGATAAGTATCAAATTGACATAATAGGGGGTGCTGAAACAAAAAAGGCAAACACTGGTGAGATCTTTCTGAGCAATAAATACAAAATGTTATATTCAGGCAATGACAATCAAGGAAAAGAAGGAGCCGCAATAGTATTCAACATTAAATATGAGGCTAATTTTCTTGAATGGCAAGGCAGCCTCAAGTAGAGTGATGTCGGCAAATATCAGAATGGGGAACTGGATAATGAGATTTATTTGTGCACAAATTCACATGGAGAGAAGAAGCAAGGAATAAGAAAAGTCTCCTTGACTATGTTATTGTTGATAGTGATGTTTTCCCACTGGTGCAGGACACCAGAGTGTACAGAGGATTTGAAATTGGAAGTGATCACTGTTTAGTCTTGAGCAGGATAAAATTGAATATCATATTGAAAAGAAGAACATATAAGAAAGTTTTAAACAGAATAAAAGTTGAGCAGCTCTCAGATGTGAACTGTAGACTAAAATACACAAATATGATTGAAGAAAAAATGAAAGAGTTTGAGAACAGCCACCAACTCTTAGAGATTCAGTGGCAAGCTCTGAAAAAAACACTGATTGATTCAGCCAGAGAGGCATGTGGTGAGGTTGTCAATAAGGATAGAAAAATCAGAACTCCATAGTGGACACAAGTTTAAAGAAAAGAAGAAAGCACATCAAAAGTTCCTGGCAAATAAGGCAGCTTGTGCTCTTAGAGAATACAGAGACAAATATAATAAAGCTAAATACCGTGTAAAACTAGCTAAACAAACGCTGTGGGGTAAGAATATAGAAAATAAATATCAAGAAGGTAGAGAGATATGGGCTGGCAATTTGGGATTTAGCCGACCAAATTGTATTCTTATTGGTTAAACCAAAATAAAAAATGATGGTACAACATGACAAAATTTCATGCCGGCTGGGGCGTCGCCCGGTTAAACAAGGCCCCCGTTGTTTTCGCCAGGGAACCAGGGCGAACAGCGAAAAGTCAGCTACTGGAACAAATCTGAAAACAAACCCCAACTCAACATCACCAGAGTTAAAGATCGGTACTATCAACGTAAGAAGCCTGAATGGCAAAGAAATGGAGCTAGCTGAGGAATTAGATAAGTACCAGATCGACATAATAGGGGTGACTGAAACAAAAAAGACCAAAACTGGTGAGATCTTTCTGAGCAATAAATACAAAATGTTATATTCAGGCAATAACAATCAAGGAAAAGAAGGAGTAGCCATAGTATTCAACACAAAATACGAGGCTAATCTTCTTGAATGGCAGTCAGTCTCAAGTAGAGTAATGTGGGCAAATATGAGAATGGGGAACTGGACAATGAGACTTATTTGTGCCTATGGTCCCACAGAAGGTTCTACTAAGGTAGAAGTGGAGGAATTTTTTGAGGCTTTAGAAAAAGCAACTGACACAATGAAAAAGGAAAAGTTGGTCCTTGTTGGGGATCTAAATAGTAGAGTAGGAAATGATTGTGAGACATACAAAAATATTTTGGGAAAATTTGGAGAAAAGAGCAAAGCTAATAATAATGGCAAATATCTGTTGGATTTCTGCTCAGGACATGGACTGGTTATTACTAACACCATGTTCCAACATAAAAATGTGCACAAATTCACATGGAGAGAAGAGGCTAGGAATAAGAAAAGTCTCATTGACTATGTTATTGTTGATAGTGATGTTTTCTCCCTGGTGCAGGACACCAGAGTGTACAGAGGATTTGAAATTGGAAGTGATCACTATTTAGTCTTGAGCAGGATAAAATTGAATTTCATATTGAAAAGAATAACATGTAAGAAAGTTTTAAAGCGAATAAAAGTTGAGCAGCTCTCAGATGTAAACTGTAGACTAAAATACAGAAATATTATTGAAAAGAAAATGAAAGAGTTTGAGAACAGGAATCAAACCTTGGAGATTCAGTGGCAAACTCTAAAGGAAACATTGATTGATTCTGCCAGAGAGGCATGTGGTGAGGTTGTGTGCAAAGATAAAAAAATCAGAACTCCCTGGTGGACACAGGAAGTTAAAGAGGCAGTGAAGGAAAAGAAGAAAGCATATCAAAAGTTCCTGGCAAATAAGTCAGCTTTTACTCTTACAGAATACAGAGACAAATGTAAGAAAGCTAAACAGTGTGTAAAACTAGCTAAACAAAAGTCATGGGAGGACTTTGGCAAGAATATAGAAAATAAATATCAAGAAGGTGGCAAAATATTCTGGAGGTTGTTGAAGAAGCTTAGGAATGGAGGAAAGACTGCTGTAAAAGGAATTAGAGATGATAAAGGTGAAATGAAAACAGGAGAAAAAGATATCCTTGAAGTATGGAGTAATTACTTTGAAAAACTGCTAAATGAAACAAGCAGTGATGACAGGACAGTGATAAAAAACACTGACCAGGCATGCAGTCAGGAATACATATCCATACTTGAAGTAGAAAAAGCCATCAAAGGCTTGAAATGTGGAAAGGCAGCAGGAGTAGATGATATTCGACCAGAAATGCTGAAGTATGGTGGTATAAGAGTCTTACAGTGGCTGCACTGCATAGTTCAGAAAGCCTGGACAGAGGGACGAATTCCCGATGATTGGAGTAGAGCTCTGATAGTACCCATATATAAAAAGGGAAATAAAACTGAATGTGAGAATTACAGAGGTATTTCCCTACTGAGTGTTCCTGGCAAGATCTATGCAAGTATACTTGAGAAACGGTTGAGAAGAATTGTGGAAGAAAAGCTTGGTGAAGAACAAGCTGGATTCAGGCCAAATAGAGGCTGTCAGGATCAGATCTTCACTTTACGACAAATAGTCGAGAAAGCATGGGAATATAACAAAGATCTGTATTTAAGTTTTGTCGATTTGGAAAAGGCATATGACAAGGTGCCAAGAGAGAAGCTATTCAATACGCTGCAGTTATATGGTGTCAATGGGGCATTATATCAAGCAATACTTAGTCTTTATTTGAGTTGTGAGTCTGCAGTTAGAATTGAAGGAAGTACAGGAAGATGGTTTAATGTTAAATCTGGTGTGAGACAAGGATGTACGTTATCCCCTCTGTTATTCATTATCTATATGGATCACATTATGAAGGAATGTGGTATTAAACCTGATATCAAAATTGGAGATGTTAATGTCAGCTCTTTGCTTTATGCGGATGATGTTATACTTCTAAATAAATCCGCTACAAGTCTGCAAGATTCTCTGACTAAATTGAATAGCTGTTGTAATAGATATGGTATGAAGGTCAGCAATAAAAAGACAAAGACAATGAAAATAGGCAGAATCATTGAAAATGTCAACTGTGTTGTGAATGGAAAACCTGTGGAACAAGTAAAACATTTCAGCTACTTAGGCACAATTTTTACTGAAGATGGTAAACTAAATATAGAAATAGACAACAGAATCAGCAAAGCTGGTATCGTGGGAAGTCAGTTGAATAAATTCATATGGAATAAGAAAGAAATTAGTCGGAACACTAAATTAGCTGTATACAAGACTGTGTTCAAACCAATTTTAACTTATGGATCTGAGAGCTGGGTCAGAAGTAAAACACTTGACCAAAGACTAGAGACCGCAGATATGAGAGTCCTGAGAAAGATTAGAGGCGTGAACAGATGGCATCAATGGCAATATCATATTAAAAATGAGGATATTAGGAAAGAACTTGACATTGTCAGCATCCAGGAATGCGTTAGCAGAGCTAATCTCAGATGGTATGGTCACTTAAATAGAATGGGAGAGGAAAGATTAGCAAAACAAGTGTTCTCTGCCAGGTTGGCAGGAAAACGACCCAGAGGAAGACCAAGATATAGGTGGATTGATACGGTACAAAGTGCCTTAGACGATAGAAATATAAGATCTGATAATGTTGGAGTCTTGACAAGTAACAGACTGATTTGGAGGAAAATTGTAGATAGGAAGTTAGTAATGATGTAATTTTTTTCATGTAGTACTGTCATATCCTGTACACCCCTTGAGGGTACATGGCAGGAATTTGATGATGATGATGATGATGATGATGATGAAGGAATTAGAGATGATATAGGTGACATGAAAACAGGAAGAAAAGATATCCTTGAAATATGGAGTAATTACTTCGAAAAATTGCTAAATGAAACAAGTCAGTGATTTTTTACCACTGACAGTACAGTGGTAAAAAACAATGACCAGGAATTCAGTTTGGAATACATATCCATACTTGAAGTAGAAAAAAGCTATCAAAAGCCTGAAATGTTGAAAGGCAGCAGAGTAGATGATATTCAACCAGAAATGCTCAAGTATAGAGGTATAAAAGTCTTACAGTGGCTGCATTGCATAGTTCAGAAGGCCAGGACAGAGGGACGAATTCCAGATGATTGCAGTAGACCTCTGATTGCAGTGGACACAATGGAGTTCTGAAAAATCAGAACTCCATTGTGTCCACTATGGAGTTCTGATTTTTCTACCCATATATAAAAAGGGAAATAAAACTGAATCTGAGAATTCTACCGAGTGTTCCTGGTAAGATATATGCAAGTATACTTGAGAAATGGTTGAGAAGGATTCCAGAAGAGAATTTTTGTGAAGAACAAGGTGAATTCAGGCCAAATAGAGGCTGTCAGAATCAGATTTTCACTTTATGACAGATAGTTGAGAAATCATGGGGATATGACAGGATCTGTACTGAAGTTTTGAAGATCTGGAAAAGGCATATGACAAGGTGCCAAGAGAAAACCTATCTGTAATGCTGCAGTCATATGGTGTCAATTGGACATTATATTAAGCAATAGTTTGTCTTTATTTAAGTTGTAAGTCAGCAGTAAAAATTGAAGGAAGTACTGGAAGGAGGTTTAATGTTAAATTTGGTGTCAGACAAGGATGCACATTATCCCCTCTGTTATTCATTATCTATATGGATCACATTATGAAGGAAAGTAGTATCAAACCTGATATCAAAATTGGAGATGTTAATATCAGCTATATGCTTTATGCAGATGATGTTATACTTCTAAATAAATTCACTTCAAGTCTGCAAGATTCCCTGACTAAAGTGAATAACTGTTGTAATATATATGGTATGAAGGTCAGCATTGAAAAGACAAGAAAATAGGCAGAAACATTGAAAATATCAACTTCATTGTGAATGGAGAACCTATAGAACAAGTAAAACATTTCAGCTACTTAGGCACATTTTTAGTGAAGATTGTAAATTAAATATGGAAATAGACAACAGAATTAGTAGGATATGGTCCACGCAGTTAGCCTAGTGGTTATACGCTTCGCAACCATATGCCTGGGGAAGGAGTGTCCTAGGTTCGATTCCTGTCAGTGAAGTGAGGAGCTGAAGGATCTTCCTCAGCCATAGCCAAGTTAGCCAGTCTTGGGCGTGGACAGCAGGGTTTTTTCCCCAGTTTATTCTGGGGTTTTTCATCCTGCAAAGCAGGCAAACTGGCCTTGAGAACTTAGCACTACAGGCCATAGGATATACTGGGGCATAGGGCTGACCACCTTATCCTGTAAACGGATTGAGGTCCGATGATCAATGGACCCTCGACACCGCAAGGTAAAAGAGGGTATAAAGAAGATGAGATGAGATGAGACAACAGAATTAACAAAACTGGTATGGCAGGAAGTCAACTGAATACAATTTTATGGAATAAGAGAGAAATTAGTCAAAACACTAAATTAGCTGTATACGAGACAGTGTTCAAACCAGGTTTAACTTAGGGATCTGAGAGCTGGGTCAGAAGTAAAATGCATGGCCAAAGAATAGAGACTGCAGATATGAGAGTCCTGAGAAAGATTAGAGGCATGAACAGATGGCATCAATGGCAATATCCTATTAAAAACAAGGATATTAGGAAAGAACTTGACATTGTCAGCATCCAGGAATGCATTAGCAGAGCTAATCTCAGGTGGCATGGTCACTTAAACAAAATGGGCGAGGAAAGATTTGCAAAATAAGTGTTCTCTGCCAGGTTGGCAGGAAAAAGACCCAGAGGAAGTCCAAGATATAGGTGGATTGATACAGTAAAAAGTGCCTTAGGAGATTGAAATATAAGATCTGATAATGTTGGAGTCTTGACAGGTAACAGACTGATTTGGAAGAAAATTTTAGATAGGAAATTAGTAATGATGTAATTTTTCATGTAGTACTATCATATCCTGTGCACCCCTTGAGGGTATATATCAGGAATTTGATGATGATGATAAAATAAACAGTTACAGTATATAATTATATTACAACTGCTATGTCCACTATGGTAATAATTATCAACACTTTAATAATTTAATATGTACAAAATACTGTTCCCTTTTCTCAGACTTGCACACACTTAACAACGTCCACTTTTCTAGAAAACCTATTTTAGTTCAGTACTGAGTGGGTTAAATGCTAATTACATATTTTATATATACTTATGCATAAAAATGTAGCATGCACTTGGTCTTTCAAATTACTGAGAAGCTGAAATAATTACGACATATCTTGCACATGCAAACACACCCACCTGAAAAAATTTTGTCTGGAATCTAGTGAAAGCACAGCCTATCCTGAGATCTAACTCCTGACGTGCATCAACAGATCGAGCCTCATTTTCATTTGGTTCTACCAAATTATTCATTGCTGTTTTAATATCTCGTTCAGTAATGGCACTAAACCGAGCTCGAAAAATCATCTGCAACAAAATAAAAGTTTTTCTTGTTTTAAGAGTAAGAGATTAATATTAAGAAAGTGACTATTTACTTTACAAGCATAAAGAAGATAATTCTTAATCAACAGCTATTATCCTCTGTGTTCCTTTTGAGTACTTCTGATGTGGGATCTTTCTACTTTCCTCAAAAAAATATTATGCCAGTACAGATTTATTGTATCCATCTATTAATTGTAACCATTTTAGTACTAGAACTAACACTGACAAGAACGCTTGATCGAAAGTTTCACTATAAATATGAAAATCCCGCGAGTTATATATTATGTGTGTTGGTGTGTGTACACCATGTTCCTACCTTATATATCCATTCATCATCAAATCTGTAATTCCCGTGGAGAGGCTCTATCTAAAAGAACATTATCAGTACTAGGAAAGCCAGTGTAATAGTCAGAAAAGCTTTGTGTATCAAAAGAATAATCTTTCTAAAATGGTGAATGGTGATGCAAGTAATTCACATTTAAATCCTACTTTAATATAATCAAAAAAGCTACATGAAACCAAAAAACCTCACAGAGCTTTGCATTCTTTAACCATGTGTGGTATTATAGCCCAATCAATCTTAGATTATATATTATGTCTGCTAATTTTGTATGTTCATCAGTAATTCTGATTGTTTTCCAGTAAAACCACTTTTATTATATGAGACCAATTAGTTCTTGTTTTGTGCTAGGGAGGAAAAAAAAAAAAAGCCCTTTTAAAGATTCTTAGCAGCTCAGATGGAACTGACACTTTCTAACTAAATGGCAAGGTTATTACATTGTCCTTTGGAATGTACCATGGAAACAGACATTGACTAACCAATGCAAACACTGATTTTGTCTATTGAAAATATTAAAGAGGAATGCAATCAGAATACTTAATACTTGAGATAAAAAAATTGCCAAAAGCCATCACTGTGGAAAGACAGCTGGAACAGATCACATTTTGAACTAGAAATGTTCAAATATCGGTAACTACCCTACATAATTCAGAAGGGTAGAACTATGGATGACAGAGAATAAAGAGTACTCAGAGTACTATAAGAGTAGTACATTTCATAGTATTCATCTCTAAAAAGGGAAATAAAACTGAATGCAGATGTTTCAGAAGAATTTCCAATTTTAGGTAAGACTAATGCAAATTTGAGAAGGTAAAAAAAAATATTAAAGAAAATGTGGAAAAAAACAAGCGGAGTTAGGACCAAACAGAAGTTGTCAGGATCTGATTTTCTCTTTAAGACAAATAGCTAAAAAAATGTGGGAATATAACAAGGACCTGATTTAAGTTTTGTAGATCTAGAAAAGGCATATGACAAAGTGACTAGAGAAATTTGTTTAAAATGTTACAATTATATGGAGGAAACAGAACATTATAATCAAGCAATACATAGTCTATATTTGAGTTGCAAGTTTACAATTAAAACTGAAGGAGGTACAAGAAGATGACTTGATGTAAAATTAGGATGAACTCTATCTCACACTCTGATTTATCATCTATATGGATCATATTATGAAAGAAAGTGGCATTAAACCTGATATCAGAATCAGAGATATGAAAATCAGCTATTTACATTATGTGGATGTACTCACAAATCCAGTACATGTTTCCAGGATTCTTAATCTAACAAACTTGGCATGAAAATTAGTAATAAACACACCAAAACTATGAAAATATTGACAAGCATGCGGAAAAATTCAATTGCATTCTCAGTTATGAGCCTACAGAACAAGTAAAATATTTCAACTACTTAGACACAATTTTTAGTGAAAGATGGAAATTAAATATGTAAACAGGTCATGCAATAAACAAAACTAGTATGGTGAAAAGCCAGCAGAATAAATTTATATGAAATAAGAAAGAAATTAGCCAGGGCTCTAAACTAGAAGTATGCAAGACATAATTCAAACTAATTTTATTTAATGGATCTGAGAGTTGAGGTGAAATAAAACAATGAGTATAACCCTCAATTTATTATAATGAAGTTAATATAGTGATGCACCATACACTGGTGCATCATTATATTAGCTGTCAAGATAAGATACTCCATACACAAACTTCTCTGAGCATGCTTAGAGAGAGGTTAAAAAAATAATATAATATCTTGTATAATTAATTTTTTTACCAAGCAAAAAACTACAACTCTCTCTCTCACACACATCTAGAGTATTTTAATAATAGTGATACATCATTTTTGCTACTTATATGAAGAAAACAGGATTTCTTTAAACTTGACTTTCAGTCTTTTCTGCTGGTCTAGCTCCCACTGAGAGCTAAATAAAGGTTGAAACCAATTTGAGTAGTGACCTTTTCCATAATGCATAACAACATCCCAAAGAGGATGTACTATGCATTATGGGATACTGATGTAATTTTATATGAAATCAATAACCTCCATATAGAAGTAACCTTGCTAGTCATAAAGATACTTCATGTGCTAACTTTTGTTTGCTCATGCTTGGATAAAGGATAGACCTAAATGACATAATTTACTTTCACCTTCTGTACACTAACTGATCCACTATTCCATACAGGAATCTATTAGATATCTTGTTTTGTTGTCTATCATATCTCAGAGCCGTAAGATAATATAAGATACTGTAGTTTGACAGACAGGTGTTGCCCATTATGTGATATCTTCCAATTATAGGATTCACTGTAACAAAATTAGTACTTATAAGTTACTTTCTGCTAGAAAGTTTTCAAAGAAATAATCAGGACTCTACCATATAAGCTAAACCAAAATAAGAATGAATGTCTTAAACTTCCCTAGAACTAGGATATAATCTTGTTATCCCCTCCCACACACAAGGTGTTTCAAATTAAAGTTTGTAAAATGGTTACAAAGTACGAAGCTGGAGTTCTTGAGAAGCTCTGTGTGAGAGAGAGAGAGAGAGAAGACTTGTATGAAAGTATTGTTTGAGTTGACCTCTACGGCATATCTGGAAGGAGAACTGGTCAAAAAGAGATCCAGAGTATTTGGAGAATGAAGATTATTATCAGGAATTTGAGTGGGTTTCAAGTCATTACTTGAAGGCTTATTACAAAGCCTTCAGTTTCTCGTCCTGTTGATTGGATGAGATAGCTGGATTGCAGGCAGTCAAGTTTCATGGAAAGGAATGTGAAGAGATCTGAGTGGTTATTAATGTTTGAAGACCAGTAAATACAACAAAAGAAAGTTACTAAATGAGGCAAGGAAACCTTGAGCCAGAGGAGGTCAAAAAGCAGGGGATTCTAAATTAGTCATTCTCTGGCAGGCTAAGGCAGATTTCACAAAGGCACAGGTATCACTCTTGTTGTGAAAAGAATTGTGAGTTTGGGCACTGGAGGTGAACAATAGTATATGTGGCCGCAATCTGGGTTTCTGTCAGTAATAATATGTCTGGTCTGGAAAACTCACCTAGATCGTATCACTTGCTAGAAAGTTTTCAAAATTACTGAGAGGGTCTCAGTAATTTTGTGAGATGGAAGACTCACCTAGACTGTATCGCTTGCTAGAAAGTTTTCAAAATTACTGAGAGGTTCTCGATAATTTT
This sequence comes from Typopeltis vanoorti, assembly GCF_054136105.1. Classification (NCBI taxonomy): domain Eukaryota; kingdom Metazoa; phylum Arthropoda; class Arachnida; order Uropygi; family Thelyphonidae; genus Typopeltis; species Typopeltis vanoorti. The sequence goes on along the minus strand of NC_143573.1, from coordinate 72,046,944 downwards.
TGTGATGGTGGACGTCATTTATGTTTATGTTAATGACACAGATGTTAGTAAAGTGGATGTGAAAATGAGTTTTTAGTGAAGAGATTCTGGTATATAGTTTGTATGTTGTGGCTGGTTGTGATGTGACTTTTTTGATGGGATTAAGTTTTGAGGGAGATTCACTTTTGTAGCAGTTTCAATGTTATTTGAAAATCTACGTAGGTTTGATCATAAGTTTGAATAGTTGGAAGGATATAGTGAGGACGTGCAGTGAAAGACGATAGCCTCTTGGACATTACTTTCACACAGAGAGAAACTGGTCTCCATGCCATGACTTCAACAGTGCCACCACATACCATTGCTTGGACTCCCTCTCCAGGCATGACCTGGCAGAGTATGTAGCAGTGGGATTGTGAACAAGTTGATCGGGAAACCTCCTAACTCATTACTGACAGATTAGGGGCCGTGCACTAACTAGTGGCCAGCCTGCAGCATTTTAACTGCTGTACCCTTGAAATCGAAGAGTTTCTGGGTTTCTATGCTTGTCATGGCCTTGAATAGTATCATTCACACTACATGGAGAAGAGAAGGGGTTTTTAAGTCCCTTCTGACTGAATCAATCCAACTAGACCTTGATTTTCCTATGGGTTCACTTCCTGCCATTTTGGCATCAAACACCTATTTTGATGTAATCTTTGTAATCACCAGCTTGTAATCTTTGTATCCCAAAATGCATGACTTTATACTTTTCCACATTAAATTGACATCCATTATGTTTTGCTCATACTGTTAGCTTATTTAAATCATCCTGCAAGCTCTTACATCACCTTGATTAACTATTATCATACCCAACTTTGCATCATCAGGAAACAACTGAATATCTTCCTTCAAATTATTTCCTATATCATTTATCCAGGAGAACGTAGTGACCCACCTTCTCCTGGATTCTGCTCCTCCAGCCTTTTGGTATACATCATGAAAAATGTATCATGGACGGATACTTTTTGGTATCTGTCCATGAGTCACCCTTTTATCCATATCACCAGTTTCATATCCATCTCCATTTGTTGCAGTTTGCATGATAGAGTTCCATGTAGTATCCTGTCAAATACCTTTTCAAAATCCAGCAGTATCATTGTGTAGCCATTCCCTTTATCCAACTCAATTGTCACTGTATTATGGTGGTCTTCAAACTTGAGACACCCAAGGAACTCCTTTCGGTGTGAAAATCAGTACAAAACTCGTTAATAAATATGTTTCATGTAATATATTTAATACAATGTAAACAGAAAATATTTATAAATGCATTAATGAACCCAATTATTACTTAGTAACTAAATAATAATAAATTTACTGAATATATATATATATATAAATAAGTCCGCACGGTTAGCCTGGTGGCTGTGCACTTCGCAATCACATGCTGGGGAAGGAGTGTCCTAGGTTCGATTCCCATTGGTGACATGAAGAGCTGAAGGATCTTCCTGCGAACTCAGCCATAGCCAAGTTCGCAGGTCTTGGGCATGGACAGTAGAGTTTCCCCCCAGTTTATCCTGGGGTTTTTCATCCTGCAAAGCAGGCAAACCGGCCTTGAGAACTCAACATTACGGACATAGGATACACCGGGGCGTAGGGCTGACTACCTTATCCTGTGAACGGTTTGAGGTCCAATGATTAATTAACCCTTGACACCGCAGGGTAAAAGAGGGGAAATAGGAAGATGAGATATATAAATATATTTCATTATAACAAGATTAACAAATTATTGATTTTTTTTTTTGCCATAAAGAAAATCAATATTCAGTCATTGAATTTCAGAACCAGAAGTACACTTCTGGTTCTGCATCCATTTTATTCCTGTATTTTGCTTTTTTCACTGTATACATGGAAAAGCCTTTTAGCATAAATAAGCTTGACAAAAGGCATAATGAGCTTTATTGCATGATCAGACAGTTCAGGATATTCACTGTAAATCTGCAACCAAAAATCTAGTTTTTCCTGTTGGTGGTTAACTTTTAAGGTTGAATCTGTAGATATATCAATTGTTCTCTGTCTTTCATTGATAAATTTTCACTTTGATAATGACTAAATTTTAATTCTGTTTGTGCTGGAAAATATTCTCTAATAGTCTTTTGAAACTATTAGAGAATATTTTCAAAATGCTCTATTGTAACAGTCTTTTGAAGATTCAACAAATGCTCTATTGTGTATTCTTGAACAAAATAATACTTTTTTTTTTAATTATTTGAAGCAACAAAAATAATCTATTTATATTCCTGAATTCACATTAATCCCACAGAACCCTGTGGTTCCAGGGAACACAGTTTGAATACCACTACTCTACTATAAAAAGTCAGTAGATTACTAGGCATAACCGACCCTTCACAAAGCCATGCTGTCCCTCAGAGTATCATATTCTTATCCACCCATTCTTGGATTCTCATTTTGACCAGCTTTTCCAATACTTTTACCACCACTCCTGAGATACTAATTGATTTATAATGTGCTACCACAGACAGAGCCTTCTTTATGCAAAGGAATTATTTTGCCCTCTTTCCACTCTCTTGGGACTTTACCAGAGCTGAGATTTAAATTAGACAACCTAGTCAAGAGCACTGCCAGTTCCTCCTGCACATTTTTCTGCAAGGAGCCAGTATCCCATCCAGTCCCACAGCAGTATTTGCATTCAGATTCTACAATATACTAAGTACCTCCAATTCTTCAACCTCTGTTCTCACATCAATCCCTGTCATAACATCTTCACTTGGATGATATACACTTGCAAAATGATCACTCAGTAGCTCAATTTCATCTGCCCTCATTATCTCTCTACCATCTAAACTCATTAAAGTTATCCTTCCATGGTCATCCTTCCTTCTACTTGTCACATAACAAAAAACACTCTTTGGAATTTCCTTTTGCCTGTTTGGCTAATTTCTTCTCATAATTCTTATTTTGCCTACTTTACCATTCTCATCACTTTTTTTGTCTGATCCTCTTAATGTTCATGAGTTAGTTGGTCACTTTCCTCCTTATATACCCTCCACAGCATTTCTTCACCTTCAATCCATGCTTAATGATACTTCTCTAGCAGATCTTAACTGGGATACATCTTTTGCTACCTCCCAAGTCTGATCCTATAACTAGATCCAACACTATTGCATCCCAAGTTACTTCCATCACATTCTGCTTCAAGTAATTATCTCTCAGCAAGCGTATAAACTCCATTTCCTTCCTGCCATGTGATCTTTCCTCCTTCCAATCCATGTCTCCTAAGTTGTAGTTCCCCCCAAAATAATTACTTGACTTGCACTCATTGTACAAATCTGCTGATGCATGTCTTCCACATCATTCCTGGCCTATAGCAGCAACCTGTTTTATATTTTGTGCTAGTAGCCACCATCTCACACCAGATTGACTCAAAAGAACTGCCATCTGCAGTTGACTCCTAGTCTTGTTGGCTGCAATTCATCTATCATTAAAAGTATCCCAACCCTTGTTCTGTCTACTCCATCCCTCTTGAAAATGCTAAATCCATCACATTTTGTCCCTGTAATTACCCAAGTCTCCCTAATGCTTATAATTTTTGGCAAGGTTGCAACAACCAATGCCCCAATGCCAAATACCCCTCACTCTGATTCTTGTTCCTGACTTCTGGCATTAGTATATAGACACTGCAGCATCCCTGTAGGTCTCCAACCACCTTTACTTCCTGAAATGACTACCCTATTCAATATTTTTTCTTCAGAGACCAGAATCAGCACTTATTGGTCATTCATAGGAAACGTGCAGGGCCCCTGCAGTCAAACATATTACTCAAAGAACCCTACAAATCCACTTTACCAACATCTGTGGCCTAAACTCCAACCTTAATAGTGTCCACTACCACCTGCAGTCTACCAAATCCTACCTACTCTTTCTGACAGAAACTCAGACCTCATCACCCTCCAGCACTATTAATATGAACATTCCAAACTACACGCTCTTTAACTCCTTTCGACCCAAGGTTGGTGTCTGTGTATACATCCGCTCCGACATACCTTGCCAGAGAATACCCAACCTAGAATTGCCTAACTTTGATCTTCTCTAGATGAAAATATCCCTACCCAATTCAGTCAAATTCATATGCCATCTCTAATGCTCCCCAAATGCAACCAACCACTCTGAGCTCTTTAATTTCCTCTCCTTAAAAATTGACTTTCTCCAGCCCCACTTTCCCAACAGCAAAATCATCCTCTTAGGAGATTTTAATGTCCATAATACCAACTGGCTTTCCTCCTCCAGCTGTACAGATCTTGCAGGCAGAGATGCTGAAACATTCGCCATCACTAAATGACCTTACACAACTTGTTCAGATGCCAACCAGAATAACTGATAACTCAAACCACTCTCCAAACTCCCTGGACCTCTTCCTGACCAATGACTCTTCCAAATACACAGTGAAAGTAGAAGGCCTGCTAGGCAATTCTAACCACAACCTAGTGCTCATCTCCTCCCCATGCAACAACGATTAAACAGCCACTCTCATACAAGAATAGTTTGGCATTATAACAGTGCCAGGAGGGACAGCCTCAGCAACTTCTATGCCTCATTCCCATGGTTAGCTTATTGGTTCCAACCTTCCAATCCAAACACATGCACTGAACTCATAACCAAGTAATCCGCACTGGCATGGAATCATACATTCCCCACAGTACTCTGACCTGACATTCCCTAACTAAACTCTGGTTTTCCAAAAGATGTGCCAAGGCAGTACAAATAAAAACTAAACATACCATCACTGGCTCAGATCAAGAACCCCATCCCCCTTTAGAGCTTATACCCGAGCCTGAAATAAATGCAAAAAAAATAAAATAATAAAAAAATAAATACTTCCAAAACAGAGTTCGAAAAAGCAAAAAGCATGCACCATGCAGCTTGTCCAAATGGCAGCAGAGCCTTTTGGTCTCTCACCAAAGCAATCAGCCGCAACTTCTGCCCAACACTATTCCCACTTCTATCATATCCAGATGGCTCCATTGCATCATCTCCTACAGAAAAGGCTAATCTCTTGGCCTCACGCTTTGCTTCCAATACATGCACAATCGACAATGGCAAATGTCCTCCAACCATTCCAGATGCCCAACATACAATGCCCCTATATCCTTTTGCCAGAAAGAGATCAGCAAAACAATGTCTAAATTAGACACAAAAAAGTCTCCTGGCCCAGGTGGCATTCTTCCAATTGTCCTGAAGGTTTGCGCACCAGAACTGTCCCCTGTCCTATGTTGCTTATATATATATATATATATATATATATATATATATATATATACTGTCTTACTCCACTGGTATCTATTCCACAGCCTGGAAATTGGCCTATATTCAATCCATTCCCAAAAAGGGTGACAAGTCACTGCCGTCCAACTATCACTGCATCCAGACAGATCTTTCTGTTTGGATGCTCACTGTGTGCAGTGGTCAATGGCTCCTTATCCTCTCACCATGCAACTAATGCTGGGAGTTCCTCAAGGTTCTGTCCTTTCACCAACCCTCTTCCTACTATATATCAATGACCTACTTCAGCTTACCATCAACCCAATACACAGTTTTGCAGATGACAGCACATTGCACTCCTCCCTTTCTCTTGATAAACCTTACTCCATACAACTCACCTCAAGCTACAGATCAGCAACTACCACTGCCCTTAATTCAGACCTCTAAGCCATCCTCTAATGGGATTCAGATAACTTAGTCAATTTCAATGCCAATAAAATCCAGTACTGTCTCATTTCTCATAAACAAGAACCAGTTTCTCCAAGTATTATTTCTGACAATACCCAAATTTCCAGACAATCTAAGATTTCTCTTCTTGGAATTACCCTGACATCAAGCCTCTCCTGGCACAAACACATAACAACCATTGCATCCTCAGCTTCTAAAAAACTAGGATTTCTCTTTCGCTCAAGACGTTACTTTACCCCTGAACAGCTATTAACCTTATACAAATCACAAATCATCCCAACCATTGAATACTGCTCCACATATGGGATGGGACCCCGAAAGCTCCCTCAAATTGCTCAACTCCATACAGAGGAGAGCAATCAGACTTATTAATGATCCATCTCTTACCAACTCACTCTCCCCACTTTCACACAGATGGTTGGTCTCTGCACTATGTGTCTTCTACAAATATTTCCATGGAAAATGTTCATCCGAAATAGCATTTTGGATGAACATTTTCTTTGTTTTAGAATCCAGGTTTCACTTCCAAATTTGAGAGATGGTTTAGAGGTCATATTATGTAATCTTAATTGAGTTTCTTTAGTCAGACTTATTAATGACCCATCTCTTACCAACTCACTCCCCCTGCTTAGTACTAAACTCATTGCAACACATGCAACTGCTGCTCAACACCCTACACAGTGCACCTTGAAACCCACAGAACAAGTTTCTTCTACTCCTCCTTCATCCCTGCAACCACTATACTATGGAGCAGTCTTCCACTTGATGTGATCCCTGGGGAATACAATCTAGTCATTCAAATGTAATGTGAACAAGTACCTTCTTTCCCAACCCATACACGGTACTAATGGTACTATAGGTTGATCTACCAACCTCTCGTGTATAGGCTCAACATAAACTTACACTCGCACTTGTTTCATGGGTGCCTTCAAGCACACTCATCTGCATCCGCCAGAATTTCTTTAATTTACTATACTACAGTATATCTATATTACATTAGCTCTGTGGATGAACCAAGTCTTTTTTGTCATCATCATCTGAGCAATTCAGGTATAGGCTTTTTATGTCCTGTTCCTGCTCTGCAGATGAAGTTGGGCTTTTCATCTTAGTCTTGGATGTCCGCAGTCTCTTCTTCCTGTAGGTTTATATTTAAAAGCAAGTTTGGGAATCTTATTGTTATTCATCCTTTCTATGTGGTGTAGCCAATTTTGCTGATATTCTTCTATTGTACAATGTTCTTTGTATCTAATCGTCCTCTTATTTCTGTGTTTTTCTTTTTATCTAATCTAGTGAGTCCCAGGAGAGGTCTTAGAAACTTTGTCTGTGCTGCTCCCATTCTTTGTTTTAGAATCCAGGTTTCACTTCCAAATTTGAGAGATGGTTTAAAAGAATAACATGTAAGAAAGTTTTAAAGCGAATAAAAGTTGAGCAGCTCTCAGATGTAAACTGTAGACTAAAATACAGAAATATTATTGAAAAGAAAATGAAAGAGTTTGAGAACAGGAATCAAACCTTGGAGATTCAGTGGCAAACTCTGAAGGAAACATTAATTGATTCTGCCAGAGAGGCATGTGGTGAGGTTGTGTGCAAAGATAAAAAAATCAGAACTCCCTGGTGGACACAGGAAGTTAAAGAGGCAGTGAAGGAAAAGAAGAAAGCATATCAAAAGTTCCTGGCAAATAAGTCAGCTTTTACTCTTACAGAATACAGAGACAAATGTAAGAAAGCTAAACAGTGTGTAAAACTAGCTAAACAAAAGTCATGGGAGGACTTTGGCAAGAATATAGAAAATAAATATCAAGAAGGTGGCAAAATATTCTGGAGGTTGTTGAAGAAGCTTAGGAATGGAGGAAAGACTGCTGTAAAAGGAATTAGAGATGATAAAGGTGAAATGAAAACAGGAGAAAAAGATATCCTTGAAGTATGGAGTAATTACTTTGAAAAACTGCTAAATGAAACAAGCAGTGATGACAGCACAGTGATAAAAAACACTGACCAGGCATGCAGTCAGGAATACATATCCATACTTGAAGCAGAAAAAGCCATCAAAGGCTTGAAATGTGGAAAGGCAGCAGGAGTAGATGATATTCGACCAGAAATGCTGAAGTATGGTGGTATAAGAGTCTTACAGTGGCTGCACTGCATAGTTCAGAAAGCCTGGACAGAGGGACGAATTCCTGATGATTGGAGTAGAGCTCTCATAGTACCCATATATAAAAAGGGAAATAAAACTGAATGTGAGAATTACAGAGGTATTTCCCTACTGAGTGTTCCTGGCAAGATCTATGCAAGTATACTTGAGAAACGGTTGAGAAGAATTGTGGAAGAAAAGCTTGGTGAAGAACAAGCTGGATTCAGGCCAAATAGAGGCTGTCAGGATCAGATCTTCACTTTACGACAAATAGTCGAGAAAGCATGGGAATATAACAAAGACCTGTATTTAAGTTTTGTCGATTTGGAAAAGGCATATGACAAGGTGCCAAGAGAGAAGCTATTCAATACGCTGCAGTTATATGGTGTCAATGGGGCATTATATCAAGCAATACTTAGTCTTTATTTGAGTTGTGAGTCAGCAGTTAGAAAATTGAAGGAAGTACAGGAAGATGGTTTAATGTTAAATCTGGTGTGAGACAAGGATGTACATTATCCCCTCTGTTATTCATTATCTATATGGATCACATTATGAAGGAAAGTGGTATTAAACATGATATCAAAATTGGAGATGTTAATGTCAGCTCTTTGCTTTATGCGGATGATGTTATACTTCTAAATAAATCCGCTACAAGTCTGCAAGATTCTCTGACTAAATTGAATAGCTGTTGTAATAGATATGGTATGAAGGTCAGCAATAAAAAGACAAAGACAATGAAAATAGGCAGAATCATTGAAAATGTCAACTGTGTTGTGAATGGAGAACCTGTGGAACAAGTAAAATATTTCAGCTACTTAGGCACAATTTTTACTGAAGATGGTAAATTAAATATAGAAATAGACAACAGAATCAGCAAAGCTGGTATCGTGGGAAGTCAATTGAATAAATTCATATGGAATAAGAAAGAAATTAGTCGGAACACTAAATTAGCTGTATACAAGACTGTGTTCAAACCAATTTTAACTTATGGATCTGAGAGCTGGGTCAGAAGTAAAACACTTGACCAAAGACTAGAGACCGCAGATATGACAGTCCTGAGAAAGATTAGAGGCGTGAACAGATGGCATCAATGGCAATATCATATTAAAAATGAGGATATTAGGAAAGAACTTGACATTGTCAGCATCCAGGAATGCGTTAGCAGAGCTAATCTCAGATGGTATGGTCACTTAAATAGAATGGGAGAGGAAAGATTAGCAAAACAAGTGTTCTCTTCCAGGTTGGCAGGAAAACGACCCAGAGGAAGACCAAGATATAGGTGGATTGATACGGTACAAAGTGCCTTAGACGATAGAAATATAAGATCTGATAATGTTGGAGTCTTGACAAGTAACAGACTGATTTGGAGGAAAATTGTAGATAGGAAGTTAGTAATGATGTAATTTTTTCATGTAGTACTGTCATATCCTGTACACCCCTTGAGGGTACATGGCAGGAATTTGATGATGATGATGATGATGATTATGTAATCTTAATCAAGTTTCTTTAGTTATTTGTTTTCCAAAATTTCTTTTAATTATGCCATTCATTTTATTGTAAATTTGTAGTCTTGCTTCCAATTGTGAATCAGTGCAGTATTCATCATCATCAAATTCCTGACATTCACCCTCAAAGGGGTATACAGGATATGATAGTACTACATAAAAAATTTACATCATTACTAATTTCATATCTAAAATTTTCCTCCAAATCAGTCTGTTACTTGTCAAAACTCCAATATTATCATTATCAGATCTTATGTTTCTATTGTCAAAGGCACATTGTACCATATCAATCCACCTATTTCTTGGTCTTCCTCTGGGTCGTTTTCCTGCCAACCTGGCAGAGAACACTTGTTTTGCTAATCTTTCCTCGCCCATTCTGTTTAAGTGATCATACCAGCTGAGATTAGCTCTGCTAACACATTCCTGGATGCCGACAATGTCAATCTCTTTCCAAATATCCTCGATTTTAATATGATATTGTCATTGATGCCATCTGTTCAAGCCTCTAATCATTCTCAAGACTCTCATATCTGCAGTCTCTAGTCTTTGGTCAAGTGTTTTACTTCTGACCCAGCTCTCAGATCCATAAGTTAAAACTGGTTTGAACACTGCCCTGTATACAGCTAATTTAGTGTTCTGACTAATTTCTCTCCTCTTCTTCCATATGAATTTATTCAATTGACTTCCTACCATACCAGCTTTGTTGATTCTGTTGTCTATTTCCATATTTAATTTACCATCTTCACTAAAAATCGTACCTAAGTGACTGAAATGTTTTACTTGTTCCACAGGTTCCCCGTTCACAACACAGTTGACATTTTCAACAATTCTACCGATTTTTATTGTCTTTGTCTTTTTAATGCTGACCTTTATACCATATCTATTACAACAGTTATTCAATTTAGTCAGGGATTCTTGCAAACTTGTAGCGGATTCATTTAGAAGTATAACATCTTCTGCATAAAGCAAAGAGCTGACATTACCATCTCCAATTCTGATATCATGTTTAATACCACTTTCCTTCATAATGTGATCCATATTATTGGGAAATACCTCTGTAAATCTCACATTCAGTTTTATTTCCCTTTTTATATATGGGTACTATGAGTGCTCTACTCCAATCATCTGGAATTCGTCCCTCTGTCCAGGCTTTCTGAACTATGCAGTGCAGCCACTGTAAGACTTTTATACCACCATACTTCAGCATTTCTGGTCGAATATCATCTACTCCTGCTGCCTTTCCACATTTGATGAAATTGAATGGATATGTATTCCCGACTGTATGCCTTTTGAATGTTTTTTACCACTATGCTATCAATGCTTGTTTCATTTAGCAATTTTTCGAAGTAATTACTCCGTACTTCAAGGATATCTTTTTCTAATGTTTTCATGTCACCTTTATCATCTCTAATTCTTTTGACAGCACTCTTTCCTCCATTTCTGAGCTTATTCAACAACCTCAAGAATATTTTGCCACCTTCTTGATATTTATTTTCTGTGTTCTTGCCAAAGTCCTTCCATGACTTTTGTTTGGTTTTGTTTCACAAGGTGTTTAGTTTTCTTACATTTGTCTCTGTATTCTCTAAGAGCACAAGCTGACTTATTTGCCAGGAATTTTGATATGCTTTCTTCTTTTCCTTCACTGCCTCTTTTACTTCCTGTGTCCACCATGGAGTTCTGAATTTTCTATCTTTGCAGACAATCTCACCACATGCCTCTCTGGCTCAATCAATCAGGGTTTTCTGCAAGGTTTGCCACTAAATCTCCAAAGTATGGTTCCTGTCCTCAAACTCTTTCATTTTATCTTCAATAAACTTTGTGTATTTTAGTCTATAGTTCACATCTGAGAGCTGCTCAACTTTTATTCGCTTTCAAACTTTCTTATATGTTATTCTTTTCAGTATTAAATTCAATTTTATCCTGCTCAAGACTAAGTAGTGATCACTTCCAATTTCAAATCCTCTGTACACTCTGGTGTCCTGCACCAGGGAGAAAACATCACTATCAACAATAACATAGTCAATGAGACTTTTCTTATTCCTTGCTTTTTCTCTCCATGTGAATTTGTGCACATTTTTATGTTGGAACATGGAGTTAGTAATTACCAGTCCATGTCCTGAGCAGAAATCCAACAGGTATTTGCCATTATTATTAGTTTTGCTCTTTTCTCCAAATTTTCCCAATATATTTTTGTATGTCTGACAATCACTTCCTACTCTGCTACGTAGATCTCCAACAAGGACCAACTTTTCCTTTTTCATTGTGTCAGTTGCTTCCTTTAAAGCCTCAAAAAATTCCTCCAATTCTACTTTAATAGAACCTTCTGTGCGACCATAGGCACAAATAAGTCTTATTGCATTGGCAGCTCATACATAAGCACGGCGACACTGCAGCACCCACCCCCAAGGAAAAAATGAAAAAAATTAAATTTTGTCTTTGTTTATAAATAATAACAATGCTTACAACATTATATAAATGCAATGCAACCTGTTACAGCTTATGTTTTGACATTGATTGAATAGTTAATAATTATGATTTAGATTATGAAACAAATGCACTGCGATCTAACGTTGATATTCGTTTGTGCATGTCATTGCACGTTACATCATTAGATACACTGCCACTTGGGCAGTGTATCATAAGCTGGCGCGTATTATTTTTGTGAGATATTAAACGTTTATTATTGGTGGGCGTTCCTGGTGAACTATTTTTTGTAAATCTTATTTTATTTTGTTAAATAACATATAATTATTTATTTATTATAGATACATGGCTGAATTATGATGAGCGTCACTGTTGAAAATATGAAAATAATTATATTTTTTCAATTATCGTTACATGAAGCAAATGCACTGTAATCTAATGCCGATAATCGTTTGCACTTGTTATTGCTATTGATACAAAACTTTTATTATTAGTATTTGTTCGTAGTGAGAATGAAATATTTTTAATAAAGCAATTTTTTAATATGTAAATTTATTTATTAATAAATTCGTTACTGATTAAGAAAAAAAAAGGTTTTTGTTTTGTTTTTGTATATGCTGCACCCCAACTTAAAATTTTCACTGGCCACCACTGTCTCATTGTCATTCTCATATTTGTCCACATCACTCTACTTGAGACTGCCTGCCATTCAAGATGATTAGCCTGGTATTTAGTGTTGAATACTATGGATGTCCATTGCCTGAATATAACATTTTTTATTTATTGCTCAGAAAGATCTCACCAGTTTTTGTCTTTTTTGTTTCAGTCACCCCTATTGCGAGATTATATTTCCTAAGTATTTCAATTCTGTGACTTGTTCTATTATTTTATTGTTAAGCATAATTTTGACATTTTGAATGGCGTTTCCACACACTGCCATAGCGTTTGTTTTTGTTTCAGATATTTTCATTAAAATTTTTTTTTGCTATTTCATTTAGATGGTTAGTTGCAATTTGGAGTTTATCTTCTGAATTTGAAATTAATACTTGATCATCTGCATAAAGTATTGTATTTAATTATTTATTATTTGTTAGTTTAATTCCATCTTAGACAGTTTTCCATTCTTTTAGGATTCTGTTTATATAAATGTTGAATAGGATTGGGGATAAGCCACAACCTTGTCTTACTCCTTTATTTATATTTATAGGTTCTGCTAATGTTCCATCTGCAAATTTGATGCAAATTTTTTTCTCTATAGACGTTTTATTGCTTTAATTAATTTAGGAGGTATTTTATCCTCTTGTAATATTTTCCAGAGTAGATTTCTGTTCAAGTTATCATATGCTTATTCTTAGTCAATAAATAGAAGAAAAGTAGGCAGGTTAAATTCTTTTCTTTTTTCTATGATCTGTTGCATTGTGAAAAAAGCATCTGTGCATCCTCTCCCTCTTCTAAAACCACACTGTTCTTCTTCTAAATAATTTTCTGTATTTTTAATTAGTCTGTTCTTTAAGATGTTTGCATATAGTTTAGATGCTGTTATTAAGAGTAATGCCTCTGTAATTTCCACATTTGTCACTGGGACCCTTTTTTGTGAATATTTATTACTACTCCAGTTTCCCATTCTTGTGGGAGCTTTTGATATGTCCAGATATTATTGAAGAGTTTAAGTAGGTTTTCTTTTAAGCTACTGTCTGCATATTTAAAGAGTTCAATGCATATTCCATCCAGGCCTGGGCTTTTTCTATTTCTTGAGTTTTTTTTAATTCTTCCATTACTATTTCTTCTATACTTTCCTACATATTAGTATCTTCAATTTTGTGAGTTTTGTCATTGTTTTGTATTTCTTGTTTTTCATTCCACAATAGTTTATAGTGTTCTATCCAATCCTCTTTGGAAATTAGATCATTTCTTAATTGGTCATTTTCTACTGTTGGTAGTTGCCTGAAAATTTTAAAACCTATTCTTTGGGGTCCAGTGATATCCTGCTCTAATGATTTAACATATTTACTCTAATCTTCTCTGCATATACTTCTGAAAAGCTTTCCAACTTCAGCCCGTAACATCTTATATTGTATATAGTCAGCAGTGTTTTTATTTTGCAGATATGTTTTAAAAGCTTGTTTTTTCCTTTCGATTAATTCCTTTAAGTCATCATTCCAAGTTCTGAGTTCCATTATTTGTTTTTCCTTGATTTGTATCCTAAACTTTCTTCTGCTGCTTTTAGTATGGTTTCCTTTATATTTTTCCAGTCAGTTTCCATATTGTTTGTGGTTGGTTTTATTTTATCTCTTATTCTACTTTTATATAAGTTTCTAATACTCTCCTGTTCTAGGAGGTGAATTTTAAATTGTTTATTTAGATGTTGGTTCGTTATCTTTTTTTCTTTTGAAGTATGTGGTTCTTTTTATGAATTCGAATCTGCTTTCAACTAACATGCGATCACTATCAATTTCACTCCCTCTTGTATCAATGATATTATTATTTAGTTTGTTGTTAATAATAGTGTAATCTATTATTGATTTTGTTCCTCTTGCTTCCCATGTGTATTTATATATATTTTTATGCCTGAAGAAAGTATTGCTGATTTTTAGATTGTTAAATATGCACTCTGAATAAAATTCCATTGTTATTGATTACTGACTCTTCCTTTGATCCAATGCATCCTGTTATTGGGTTACTTCCCACTCTAGCATTGAAATCTCCCATCAAGATTGTTGCTTCATATTTATTTGTTTCATCAATACATTCCTGAAGTTTTTCGTAAATTTCTTATGTCTCCCCCTCTTTTCCATCTACTGGTGCATACATTCTGAAAATATTGAATGTTTGATTCATTATTTTCATTTGCTTTACCTGATTATTCTGTCTGATACCCAAGTAAATTTAAAATTTTGTTTTTCCATTTTTTATTAATCCAAATTGCAACCCCAGATGAAGCCCATTTGTCTTTTGAAGCTCCTGAGAAGATCATGACATAATCTTCCAGAATTTGAGATCCCTTCTTTTTTTTTTCATCTCAGTTATTGCTGCTATATCAATGTTTCTATTTTTTAGTTCTCTGCTTAGCTCATCAATTTTGTGTGTGATTCCACAGACATTCCCAGTAGCTGTTTTTAATTTTTCAAAGAAGTCCCTGTACATTAGCTGGGTCAATTCCAATTAAATCCATCCTATTTTTTTCTTCAGAGCTTCGCGAGTAATTTGAAATCCCCCCCCCCAGATAGGCTACCAACCTTTCGTAGGGCGAGTTCGGTGGTGGGGCTGCCACCTTAAGGCCTCCGAACCTGCCTTTTGGGAGAAAAAGCAGACTCCCACTGCTTTCAAAATTGATTTCAAAACACTTAAAAATGTTTAAGAATATTTTTCTTTTCTTTTTTTTTTTTTGTATATAATCCAAAAAAGATAGAATAGGGAATATTTTATTTTCAAGCCATTTCAGGCCTCCAATAAAAGGGGTTGTGGTCTCACATGAAGTGTTGAAATTCAGCTCCCATCTAAAGACAATCACAAACACACATGGCCAGATTTGAATCCATAGCCTGTAGGTTTAAGAGCAGCTGCATTAATCACTCAGTCAATTATGCTGCTGGCAAATATAATAAATATAAAAAACATAACACAATAAATATTTCTGATTTCTTTTAAAATGATTTACCTGATCATAATGATTAGCTGGTTTTTTAAGCAAGTGTTTAACTGCATCAATAACTTCAAAACATATATTTTCTCCTTCCTTATCACAATCTAGCCAAAGGATAAGATAGTCACATCCACGAGCCTGCAACACAGAAACATTTTATTTATTTATTTTTTTTTTATGCGACTCCTACCCATGAAAGATTTTTGCAAACCTATAGCATATTAGTAATGTGGGTGGGCTAAGAATTTGTTTCTATTTTTTTATTAATTTTATATAGATTTTTATTTATTTTTACATAAGTCCAGAAACTGCTCCAGAGACCAAATGTGAAACTTTTTCAGGCCACTTCAGTTCTCCAATTTATATATATGTGTGTACAGGAAAAATGTAAGTTTTTCTGAGGTGAAACTTTTTAACTGTATTAATTTTAGGTTAAACATGAAACTGCTTTATGTAGATTATAAAGAAAGTGCTTCCATATGCTATCAGTAATGATGACATCCTTTAGTTGGAAAGTTCTAGATCTGAACCCATCTAGGATGCAAAAAATTTTTATAATGGCTTTTCAAATGAGCTAGCCAGTCTCATTGAGATGGCTGAGTTTACCTTGTGGAAACAGACTAATTATTCAGAGAAAAAGTGTCCTTATGCTAAAATAAACATTGGGACAGCACTATATTTCAGAAAAATCGAAACTGTACACACCTCAATAGAATATAGGTACTCCTTTTACCCTGAGCCAATTTGCCAACCTTTAAGGCAAATATTCCACCAATTCATGATGAATCAGATATTTGAGCCATTTTTCTTTCAACATGGCTATCATTTTCAAGTTTTTCACTATCATTTTCTTTCAATAATTCATGTCACACTAGCACTCACTGTAGGTCATAGTGCATGGTCATATAGTATAATAGATATAGGTGTATACTGTAAACTGTCACAATGTAGAAAGCATTACGTTATCTGAGAGTGCATATCTGTTAGCATTTATCTTTCTGCACTACAAACCAATCAAAGGTCTGAGTGGACATCAAGAGAAACAACTTTAGATGATTATACCTCTAACACTAAACTTCAGTTGTTCATGCAGAAAATTGTGAAAAACCATACAGTCAATTTGTTCCTGCACACTTTCTACATTACCTTCATTACAATTAACCTATCCTATCAAATTTTGCATCATCAGCAAACTGAATATTTCCCTTCAAATTATTTCCAATATCATTTATGAACAAATTAAATAGTAATGGTTCAAGCATAGAGCCTTGGGGCACATTATTAGTCACCTGTTTTCTCCTTGATTCTGCCCCTCCATATACTAGTTTTTGGTATCTGCCCATCAACCACAGCCATATTCATATCGCCCAGTTTCATATCCATCCCCATTCATTCCAATTTGAGTAACAGAGTCCCAAGTGCTATCCTGTAGATTATAAAGCCTGCCTTCACAAAATTCAGCAGTAGCATTTGTAACCATTCCCTTTATCCAACCTTGTCAGTCTCTTATAAAGTTAGTAAATTACTATGTGTGTGTATATATATATTGCATACATAGACTGCAAACTACTCAAGAATGAATACACACACACACAAAATATACAGTGATTCAAAAGTCTTCATACATGGGAAATACAGTTTCTTTTTCTTTTTTTCTGTTTCAGGTATTCTAAAATGCCTTTGTGTAAAGAAGAGTTTATAAAAATAATTCTCATGACCAGATCAGGAAACTGTCACAAGGTTGTAATGGAATTTTGTGAATAAAGTGAGTGTGTTAAAATAAAATAAAAAAGTGACCAATTTCATTTGTATAGAGACTTTTGAATCACACTATATATCAACATATGCGCACACACACATATATACACACACAAAGATACATTTTGATTTAATTATATTTATATTTAATTACCTCATTTTGCATTGTTAATTAAGTAATGAGGCAATTAATTTAATTACCTCATTCTGCAAAAGTTTTGGAATTTGCAACTTTGGATTAGCTTCCTTCTTTTCTGTAGGTGCATGGAACAATTCTGCCTGAAAGAAAATATAAATAAATAAATTTTGAGGGGGAAATAAACTGAATGGCTAATAGTAACAGCATAATCTATATTTGAGGTAGAATTTTAAAGATGGGCCAAATGTGGATTTATATTAAAATATAGTTAAGGTAATATTAAAGTTACATTTATATATCCATAATGAACAAAAGTCTTCAGGTAATATTTCTTTGGAGAAACTGCAACAGTTCTCTATAAGTTAGAACAGACTATGTCAACCAAACTCAATTCTGAACCATGAAATCAAATATAAAGAGACAAAATGAAATTTTTAGGAAAGGAAAATATATATGTACACAATCAATCCTCAACTTATAATGTGCATAACAACCACTTGTACTTATAACATTCCATTAACACATCCACCGAATACCACCTCACTCCTGCAACCTGTGAACCAATGTTATTGCAGCATTCAGGGCATATTATTTAAGGAAGAACACTGCTGCTACTGAGAGTGAGAAAACTCTCAGAAACTTTTGGAAGTAATATAATATCTTGCATAGTACAAAGAATGTAATGCAGCATGGAGTGAGGTGGCAGCAGAATGTGAAAGGTGTCTAGAAGCTGCTGCTAAAAACAAATATTCATACATTCACAAAATTTGACATAGTATTACAAGAGATTGTGACAAGATAGTGCTGTAAGCTAAAGAGTTGGAGGTTGATAATGAACATGCAAAGCAGATGGTGGAAGCTGTGCAACTATCAAACGAAGGACCGCATGAGCTAAGCACAGAAAGTTGTAGAACAAGAGAGAGGGGGGAGAAGGAAGCAGAACAAGAAGCTGAGTCCCAAAAAAGTTTAAGGTAAAAAAATTGCCAACAGCATCTGCCTTTATTAATAAGGTAATTTGGCTGTTCGAAGAAATGAACCCCAATATGGGGAAATTTAGCAAAGTATGAAGGAGATCATCTCTATTGCTATCTTGACACCCAATAATCTTAAAGCCATTACACATGGTCTTCTTTAACTTTATTCATATGGTCTTCTTTAAGTTTAAGCTGGCATAATTCTTCAGCTTGTCATCAATGGTACTCCTTCCTATTTTGTCATTCATTTCTCCTCTCAGAAGATTCTGTACCCTTCATTTCTATTGCCATTTTTATATCATTTCCAGTTAGCCATTAAACAATTGATGCATATACCAATGATACTTAAGCAATTCAACCCGATCAAAAATCACCACGTCCTCATTACCCTCACTTTGTAATTACTCCCTGAAATTAGTTAAGAGACGTGACAACTCATCTGAAGATTGACAAGCAATTAAGCTTGTGTCTCTTGTATTACCTTACTAATCCATAACCTTAATAACATTTTCAGCACTAATTCTTTTCAATTATAATGATGGAAAGGAACATAATGAAAATATTAAATATAAACAGAATCTAATTATTTTGTCTTATGATATGGTAAAATAGTATTATATATCTGAAATTATTAAATTTAGAAAAGCAGCAATAGATTCTGCCATTCACATTCCACAGTAGATCTCCTTGCCAACCTCACCTACCTTTTGGACACAGGTAAAGCTCAGAGAAACTCAAGTGGTCACTCTTGATATTCCATGCCACTGAGTGCGTCTGGCACTGTAACCTTCTTGCCAAGCTACCATTTTACAGTATGCCTCTTTCCCTTTGCAAATGGACTGCTAGCTTCCTCTCTGATTATTCATTGTGGACGATAGTATAAAGTTTCCTTTCATCAGATTTTTCAACTAATGCTGATGTACTCCAGGACTCAGTGCCATCACCTACATGCTTCCTCCTATGCATCTTCTCTCACATTCAATCCTATTCATAGCTATCCTAATGACAGTACTCTCCACTCCTCTTTTTTCATTTTCAAAACTTTGTAGTGCTCAAGTAACTCAATGCTTCAAGATTTCCTTTAATCAACATCTTAAACACTGATCTCCTTGCCATTCTCAAGTGAAATTTAATGTCACTAAAATGCGACCCTGTCTCGATTCCAGGAAGAAAGACCATGCCACTCTCTCCCTCACTTCTGACAATATTTGTCTTGCCAACCAAAACCAGTTTTCTCTTTCTTAACTCTTACATTTAACCTATCCTAACTCCAAAAAGCTTGGTATTATTTCCTGTTCCAAACATTAGTTCTCTCCTGCTCAACTCCTGATACTTTATAAAATTAAAATCTGCTGAAACCTAGAATACTGTTACCATATTTGGGGTGGTGCACCTAAACCTTTCCTCAGAATGCTTGATTATATACAGAAGTGAGCAATTGGTTTATTGATGACCACTACCTCCAGTTGCTTTCCCATAGATGTTCTGATGCTGCATTATGTCTATTCTATAGATATTTCCATGAGGACAGCTCCACTGAACTGGCCAGTACTATCCCTCAAATTTCCCATAATCAACCCTGAGCAGTTGTTAGTCAATACTCGTATACAGTTCAACTCCAAATTCATCCAATCAACTACTCTGCTTTCATTTCCCACACTTCTGCTCTTTGGAAGAGTCTTCCCCATTGACTACAGCCATGAGGTCTTCAAAAAATAAACCAACAAATTCCTTTTGTCTTTTTAACCACTTACCCACACACACACAGTACTGTCATGTCATAAAGCTCAAATAATAGAGAGGTCTTGAGACCTCTCAAGAAAAAAATTAAATAAAAATTAATCTGTACATAAAAAATTAAAAAATAGAAAAAAAATTAATTAATCCACACAAAACAGAATTTTCAGGATTGCTGATTTAGATTCAATTTAAAATATACTAACACTTAAATTTATTTCAGTTCCAAAAAAGTTTAAATCTGTTGACCGATGTTACATAAATCTATCCACTGCAACATAAATACATTTAATGACAGAAGGGAGCTGTATGCAAGAGATGAACACATGAGGACATACACATCTGAAGAGACTGTTGTTTTCTAGGCAAGTATGTTAGGTAGGAAACTGGAGTTGCCAGGGTAGAAGATAGCAGGGATACACTCGTGGGGATAATGGCTTGGAAAATGAGAAGATATATGGTATATCGGAGAGTCAAGTTACCAATGGAGAGGAATAACAGTTATGGGAATACTTACAATGAATTGGCTTTTTTATATACAAATGAGTTTGTAACAATGACAACTTAATCCCTCAGTTCAAAGATTATAGATATCAGTGAAATTTGATTGGCAGAGAAGGCTGTCCTAAAAATTATGGAAATTGAAGGTTATAGCATATTTCAGCAGGTCAGGAAAAAGTAAACAGAGTAACAAGATACTGCTTATGGTAAGTGTTAGCTGTGCTCTCTCACAGTAGAATTGGGAATGTAGAGTATTGGTTATGGGGGGGGAGAGATCGAGAACACGTAATCTGCAATCTCATGGAAAGGAGATAAAGGGATGATATGATTGAGGCATTTAAGCTGTATAAGATGAATTGACACTAGGAGGATTTTTGATGTGGTAAAACAAGGGAAAAGAATAAGGATAAGATATCATCCCTGAAAGTTGCAAAAGGAATTAGTAGGAGGGTATGGATTAAGTTTTTTGTATGAAGAGTGGGATAGGAGGTTGGAATGCATTGCTGGAGAGATGACGAGAGTGTAGACAGTGAAGTAGTAAGGAGTGGCATGATACTGTGTGATGTCAAAAGTGGATCCATGAGGCATACAACTCCATGGAATTCTGGAATAATAATATAATTATGTGACAAAGAAATTCAGAAAAAAAAATCCCTATATGAATGATCTGCTCTTCAAATAATTATTACAGAATGTAACAAGATTACTAAAACAACTAAAAAGTCATTATGAAATCCATGTCATTTCTATAAAGAATCTCAACTTATTTGCTTTTGCTATATATGGATGAACACTTACTCATTTTTCCAAAATCTTATCTACCACCAGTGAAGA